>NW_019102538.1:19614-104205 GCF_001856785.1 Myzus persicae | reverse complement strand
ATGAATTTCGTTATCTGACATCTATTCTGTGGTACACTATTATTTATATATATATATATATGTATGTGTGTGTTATACATCTACAATTCCATCTAATTTTTATATTTTATAAGAAGTTATAAATAAAATGAGTTATGTTTTAAATATATTTTGTTATACCCATTATTGATGATAAGTAATATATGTCATGTAATAAGTGTTAGGGGGTGTGGGGGGCAAAGCCCCCCACATCTTATATTGATATTAAAAATATTTTGCACCTAGTGAGCTACATCTCTGCGGGCGTGCCTGTCTCAAACCCTAAATTCTTCATATCATATCAAAATCATTATTTTAGAGTTAAAATAATAAATTGAATTAATGAAATAGTAAAAACAGTAAAGGTATACTCAGCCGCGTAATGACATTTCGAGATGTTAAGGGTATAGGTACATATATAAATAATTTTTTTTTGTAGATTAGTTTTATCTGCCTACAGTTACTTGTTAATCGCTATCACTTCAATATTTAGTCTTTACAGACATTATACTAAATATGCAACTAACACAGTTAAATAAAAAATTATTAATTTAAATGTCAATCAGTAATTTCTCACTTACGTTGTCACGAAATCGACTGATTAAAGTTGACAACGGGTTTCGGCCGTGATGAAATATTAATGGGTAGATAATAATAATACGAGATATAAAAAGTTCTCAAAAAATATCTTAACTAATGTATTATTTAACACAACTATCCAAGAATTCGTTCCAAGTTAAATATACCCTTACTCCCAACTCGTCGCTCTGAATCTGATCTCAATTTCATTTTATCTGTTCTCTATGGTTCCCCGGAAGCTCCTGAAATTTTATCTGACATAAAACTACGTGTCCCTTCTCATAGTACTAGAAACCATAATCCTTTCCACATTCCCCATCACACAACATCTTATGGTTTCAACCACTCGCTGCACCGAATGCTACGTTCCCTCAATGGTACTCCCTCTCACTTGTGACACTAAATATATATATTTTTTTTTGTTTTGTGAACATTTTTACTTTACTCTAACCTGTACCCATGTTCACTTAATATTTGTATTTACCTACACAATTGCCGATTGGCGTTTATATATAAATAAATAAATAAATAAATAAATAATTTTTTTGAGGAAATGGAACCTCCTCCCTAAACTGCACTCTAGGGGACAGGTGGTATTGACAAAATAAGCTGTAAACACTCGAGGAATCTATTCATATAACTTTTATTGAAAAATATCTCTTCATTTTTATCTATATAAAATAAAGAGTACAAACAAACAAAGGTACATTAATTTCAATATTATTTATATAGATTGTTTACTTTAAAAAATAATTTAAGACGAAACTGGATAAATGGGTTGTAACCAAATTGCCTATCCAGAACGCCGCGGGCTTGAGGAAAAACTTGCTCAGCTAAGTGCAGCACGCCGTTAGATTCTCATCTGCTCTTCTACACTTGCTTTCGCGTACTTTAGTGTGAGATCCAACAAAGATACATTTAGGAAAAATGAGAAGACGGATTTAATCAGTTGTCTCTTCTTCGAAATGTGTGTCATCTGAACTTAGTGGTGAGGTTTTATAAATGTTAAAACCAAACCACGTGTTAGTACATCGAAGTTGCTTTTGCATGTAACGTTATGTGACATCGGTGGTATTTTTAACGCTAAAGTAACTTGGTAATTTCGCTAAATAACGCATAACGCATTATACAATTATTATTATTTTAAGTTTGGAAATGTAAGCATTACACCACTTACTAGACAGTATAGTACTGGCTTATCATAAATATACTTATTATTACAATTATTTTATGCACTATTTTTTTTTTATTTAAACAATAAGTACAAAATTTCCCATCGTTACTGGCGTTTATTTACTGTTATGGAATACGCCGTATTTTTGTATAGTTGTAGTCTTTTAGACCAATAAACGAAAGAACAGTAAGTTTACGTATTTCTCGATCTCCGGATATTATTTTGAATATACTTATGAACTCATCATCTCATTTACTAGGTTATGTGGGAAATACATTTTTGATTTTTGCATTCAATAAGGCTTAAACATTTTTTAACCTTTTCAAAAACCATGAATGTAATTTTATTTTTCACACATACATACAGACATACAGTTCTACACCATCAATTATTTTTCTATGTATCCTGGTAAAAAAATATTGAATACCGATCTTTTTTTCAAAATTTAATCTGGTCAAGAGAAGTAAGAAAATAAATCTTTTTCTTTTAGCTATGTTGTACCGATTTTAAAAATGCATGTGCGTATGTAAGACTACTGTTCTTGGAATACTTGTATAAAGATCTATTACGGTCATTACATTGCTGATCGATAAGGAACGTATTTAGTAAATAGTAAATGTTCACACTAATGTTCTTTTGCTTCTCACGTTAATGATACAGTACAAATGTACGTGTAAAGGTGCGTTTACATTAGAACACAGACGCGAACGAAAAAATGTAAACAGTATAGCCTAAAGCGTTTGCTCCAATGGCGGTCTGATCAAAGCGTGCGATATGCTTTCGAATTCGTTCGGTAGCATTAGTTTGAATTCGTTTGTGTTTTTTTTTCACAATAGTGAGGTTTACGCTGTTCGCTGTTTAATAATTAATGGACGTTACAATATAGTAACAGTGAAAATAGTCTCTTTTGTGTTGAACAAAAATCAAATATTTGGACAGTTGATTAACAAATAGCTACGTCGTTTTTATCAGTTATCAGTATAGGTTACCTAGATAAAGTAGGTATACGTTACTGCACAGCAAAATAATAACAACTACCACTTTTTGTGTGTTTGTTTTTTTTTTTATCAAAATAATAAAAAGGAGTTAAAGTTTGATACGATTTTAATTTTTAGGTCTACTCAATTTTAATAAAACATTTTATAATTTTTACATGAGTCATGGCCGCATAAGTTATTAAGAAGTTTAATTTTTTTTGTGTAACAAATGTAGTGGTAACTAAAATGTACTAAGTTTTCTTCCGGTACTTTAGTTACGTCGTAATTATTTTCTTAAATTTAAATATTTTAATAAAAGAACACAAAACTAGTTATTCAGAAATGGAATGAGGGCAACAAGTAATGTCATGTTCTGATGTCCACATGGTTTTAGATTCTGGGTGGGGTGATGAATGTATTAATTTTACAATGACGTGTTTTTTGTTTTTATTTTTGTGTCTTCGAGGTTTGGGTGCTTCGATTTTCTTCAACAGTATCTTCGCTGGTATAAAAGTGAATCTAAATGCTGCATTCGGGAGGTCAAAATTTAGAATTTCCAATAGTTTTCAAAAGCGACAGGAAAAACAAATAAAAAATTAAGGAAAAACGGACATTTTTACGAAAAACCAGTTTTCGAAAAATCAATTTTGGTTTTTAGTGTAACTAAAAAAATGACCATAAATACATGAAATGTTCACTTAATATTTGTGTTAGTATTTCCTCATATTAGAGTGATTTTCTTATTTTGTTGTAATTCAAAAACAAATAACTGTAGATACTTGAAATTTATGCCATATGTTTATTTTATCAATTCATATACTACTTGATAACATTTTCAAAATATTTCGAGCTGTTTACGTACATTTTCGATTTAATTTTTTTTAGTTTTTTTTTTATAATTGTCAATAAAATTATATTTGTCGGGTCAAAAAGCTTAACAATTTAATACGAGGCCCCTGATATATATTTACAATATCAGTTGAAAAAATATTAAAAGTACATAATATGCGTGGTTTTTTTTATAAGAGCTTAAGTTGAAATTTGGACAAAATTACATATTAACATAAAGAATAACGATTGTTGTCATTTTATTGTAATAAAATTAAATTCGAGTCTTAAACAGCCCAATTTTACATAAGTATATTTAATATTTTTCCAGCATCACTGATAATTTAAGAATAATGTTAATTTTACTTACAGGCTACGGCATTGATAAGTAATAACAATATAAAATATCCATGACTGACATACCGTCTCCACTCAGAATGGTTTTTCATATAGGTACAATGATATGATATCATTGAATTCAAATAAACCATATAAAAGAAACCTTTTAGACGCCTAATATGTACAGAAGAGCGACATCCACTTACCCTCTTTTTTATTATTATGTTTAAGTTTTAAAGAAGGTTTGTTACATTTTTCTCATCAATAGGTATAAAATGTAAAGGAAATAACGATATACCGTTATAGTTATCATATTATGTTTATAAGGAAAAATGTTTTACATAATATTATTATCAAGGTAATATTATACTCATCGAGAACTTCAACTAAGATAAAAGATGTTTACGAAAAAAAATCCAAAAAAAATTGAATCTAAATATTTAACCTACATGTATTTACTATGCGTCATTTTTTACTGTTTGGCTAATTGATAGGTAGCTGTGAAATGAATCACAGCTCTTCTGTTTGTTATTACTTATTATTATTAAGCTATGTTGAATGTAAATTGAAACTTTATTAAATATTGTTCGACAAGCATTTTTCTATTTGTTTTGTATGAATCATTACCAATAATTGTGTCTCAATTTATATGTACCTACCTATAATAGCTCTTATAAATTATACCTAATGATTAAGTAATTTTTAATAATATATTCCTAAATTATATAATGTATATTATATAGGATGAAATAAATGTAAATGGATCAAATGAAAACTAATATAATTTATAATACTTAGGTACTAGGTATTTGGTAGATAATGGCACATTTTACGAATTATTTAAAAAGATCACAACCTCCACTTCTTACTAAAACGGTTTCCACTAATCGTGTGTTTACCAATAAAACACCATTATAATATAATTGATAAAATTCAAGTAGATTCTTAATTTCTTTCTTCTAAGAATGATAATAATTAATAAATATAAATGTATACATGTGTGTTTATATGTATTAATATTTTTTTTATAAATTGTTTCGTTATATATTTTGTTCCACCACAAATTCACAATATAAATACTTACTTAATCATTATTTAAATTAATTATATAAGATTCTTGAATGGAGTGATCTTTAGAGAATCTCTAGGGGAATTTTTTCACATAATCATTTTTTTAATATAGTTTTATAGTATAAAAAAACAACCAAGATAGATAGTATGGCAATTTTCACCAAATGTTTATATTAGCATTTTCTATACATTGTATAATTTTTTTAATATTTGATCTCTAAAATGCCCATAAGGTTTGATATTAACTTGAATTGAAAATTTAATCTATTTCAGCTTTAACCTATCCATCTAAAAATAATTGTTTATCGCTGACCAATAATTTATTTATAACAGATATAATTAAGCAATTTTAATTTTTAACCTTATGGAGAAGGTATAGTAATTAAAAGTGGTTACAACAGATTCTGGAGGATTAATTAATGTCGATAAAAAAAAAAATCTTAACAATATAACTGCAATATGCATATGATATAGACTAAACTAACATTGTCAATACCTCTGTTAATATCCATTAATAATTTTGTCCCTAAAACATTTGTGTAAATACTTCATGTAACGTAATTATTGTTGTTTATAACATTTTATTTAATAAATATACAGAATGATCTACTAATCCCAAACCAGCTGCCACTAATATAGACACATATTTTACTCAACAATTTTTCATTTATTAATTTTTTAACATTTGTTACCTGGCTTTTTATAATATAATTTTAAAATGTTTATCCACATTATCATAATATAATAAAATACTTTTAAAATTAAATATTTAAGATGTATCAATTTTCTTCCGTAAATTCCTTTAACTAGCCAAGCAATAATACTAAACATGATCATCGAAGTTTCGGATCATCGTTATTGTTATACATCCCCCTGTATACCTATATAATCGTCTAAATAAATTGGTCGTGCACAATTGTAATAAAAAAATAATATTTAATTAATATACAGTGCGTCTCACTCGTAGTAATTAACAAACAGACAAAACATTAATACCTACTTAATTTAAAACCCAAACATATAAAATAACACCTAAAACTCAAAATGTATCGATATACTTTTTACATATATTTATTAATTCCGTTTTTAAATGGATGTCTTTCATCTCAAAATCTACTGCACGGTCCTTATCATCCACCGCCTATTTATGAAGTTTGCCCAAGGTAATATAAACAAGTTTATTTTACTATTAAAATAAATATTAATCATTGCTTATACTTAAAGCAATTCTTTTTTTATTTATGTCTTTATTGTCTGGGGGCGTCCAAATGTCCAATGTACTTACAGGAGTTATATGCATGACGTAAAATGTTTAGTGCAATTCGGTAGTACAAATTCTACTTTTACAATGATCTAATTGGAATTTTTAGAAAAATATTTTTAACCAGACATCAATCACATGGAAATACATTGATTTTAAAAAAGGTCCTAAGTAAAAATCTATAAGAAAAAAGCAGAATCTTAATTTTCATTTTAAAGAAAAAAGTCTAGACTAATATTTTGAAAGCTTGATAATGAAATATTGAACAATTTTTTCTAAATTGGAATTTGAAATAGCAGTATGCCTTAATATTCTTATTTAAGTGTAAATTAAAGAAAAGGTTAAACTGTATTAGAAATATATATGTTATTAGAATCTTAAGTTAGATGTAACTAATAAAAGGGGAGGTAGGTAATCACCCTACTGTGCAGTAGGTGTCGAGTGTATCTCGATATTGAATAAGTCACTGTGATGTAGCTACATACGATGTGTTAAATTTAAATATGTAGATAAATCGTAGCATACGATAAACAATTCTGAGCGAAGACGGCCAGCACATAATATTACTAAATATGTTTTTTGATACAATTATATTCCTTTTAAAGTAATTAATTTGTCTATTGTATATTAGTGTTGATTGTATAATACGGTAGCATTCATTTT
The DNA here is from genome assembly GCF_001856785.1 of Myzus persicae. NCBI lineage: Eukaryota > Metazoa > Arthropoda > Insecta > Hemiptera > Aphididae > Myzus > Myzus persicae. The sequence goes on along the minus strand of NW_019102538.1, from coordinate 97,295 downwards.
TGCCGAAAACATTGTAGGTACTTGAAATTGTCATTGTGTGCATACAGACATACAGCCATACAACATAATAATATACGTTAACAGTTACAACAAATTATTATTATTAAATCATTAATTACACTCGATATTATATGTTATTTTTCACAGTTCAATATATTGCAAAGGCGATCTTTTAAAAGCTGTCCAAATTTCGAAAGTGTTTGGATCACCTAAAACATTTGTGGATATGCAAATGAAACGAAAAGAAGTAGACATACTCAATGATTTTAGAACATTGAATAACCAATTTAATGGAACTATTCCAGTAAGAGATCTAAGGAACTTTGTTATTGCTAATTTCAGAGTTTATAATATTATTAACTGGTCACCACCAGATTTCAAAAATCATCCCCGAATCATTGATTATGTAAAAGATAGCAACTATAAGTAAGTATTTAAATAATAATTGTATATATTGAGCAGAGTGATGAATATACATTGATTTTACAATCATGTGCCATGTGCGTGTAATGTTTGTGTCTGTATCGTCACCTTTTAGAGCAGTACAAATTGATTTTAAACTTTAAGGATGCATCTAATTGGTACTTCGGAGGGTCAAAAGTAAACCAATGTTTTAAATTTTGTACACTACTTTATTTATGGACGATACAATTTTTATTTTTGAGTAAAATAGATAGAAAATTTAATACATCTGCTCTGTGATTGATCGCCAACCGCCGTTGTCGGCAACCGACGTTACTTTTTATTTTCAACGGCCGCCGCCGCTTGTATGCAAGTGGCTGCGCAACGGCGACCGTCTTATGTCGGTCGAATAGGTAAACTTAGATGGAATAGAGCAGTGGTCTTTTTGGACTCACGGCCCACCTTTTTAAGCCAACATTTTTCGCTACCCACGTAAGCTTTGTAAAAAAGCTAAAATTGCTTAATGCTTTGCAGTACTATTAGTACTAATAGTTTTAATAAACTGAATAAATAAAAATTACATTTTGGTATAGGTAGAATATTTAATTATTATTGTTTGAAAATGTATAGAATTCATACAATAAATTCGGATTTAATTTTAAAAAGAAGACTTTCGCGACCCAATTTTATAGCTTACCCGACATGATTATTTTTATTTTATTCTTCGAAATAAATGTAAATAAAATGTGATACTGATGGTAATTTATCTCAAGTATGTTTATAACAATTATTTTAAGTTTCATATTTTTTCTTTAAAAATTAATAATAATTAAAATTAAGATATTTAACTATAATTTTTTTTTTTAGAGAATTTTTGTCGGGAATAAACCAGATTTGGAAGAAATTAGGAAAAAAAATACCAGATCGTGTAAGAACTAAAAGTGGTCGTTTTTCACTGATATATGTACCTAACGGATACTTTGTGAACGAGGAATATCAAAGTGAATTTAATTATTGGGACACATATTGGATAATAAAAGGTATAATATGGTACAGGCACCTATTCTTATATACCTATACTCACATATTCAATTAAAAGTCGTCATAGGTACTTTTTTAATGTAAGTTAAAATCTGTGTGGACATTTTCTATTTTTTCATCACAATCTACATCTATGCAAATGTATTATTTTAATTTAAATTATTATGACTGACCGTTTCAAAAAAAAAATCTAACTGCAACAATATTAATATTTTCAATCTAATCTAAAGATCCGCTCAATCAATGAAATCTTTTCGCTTGTTTATAAATGCTTCCAGCCAAAACTTTATCCAAATCTTAACCAACTTATTTCACAAATTGTTTCAAACATGGTTCTTGGCGAATGCACAAAAATGAGTTGACGACTATAAACGGAGTTTGTGTAGTAATTTAATCATCTAATAAAATAAACCATCAAGGTGTCAAACATTCAACTAAGAGACTCCCTTTCATGTCATGGCCTACCCTTTCCCCTCGAAATGAGTTTCCAGTTACGGCCCTGCAATTAATAATTAGTAGGTAAATACAAAATGTGTAATTTAAAAATAACTTAAAAGAAGATACCTAAATAGTGTTTACTGATACTACTAATGTACATGTAGAATAGGTACTATACAAAACTTTGTACTATATGGTTGTACCTATGACAAACATTTTTTCTACAGACGTTTTAAATTTTAAGTATGGACTTAATTATAATTTCGCTACAATGATGAAATAGATACTGAACATTCACCTTCATCATTAAAATATTACCCCCTGAGTTTTATTAGTTTTATAGCATAATAATTTGATAGTACGATATCATATAATATTAGGTATATACAAATATAGCATACATAACAACTCTGTAGTGTGTACATAGATAATATAAATTAATATATAATTACATTATTAATTATATACCATTTTATATACTTTATAAATTTATATAAATATTTTATTTTTGATATTATTCTATAGGTGCATTAATATGTGGAATGAAAACTACAGTAAAAGGGATTTTAAATAATTTTCTTCACATGATTAAGAACTATGGATATGTGTTATTAGGAAACAGAATATATTATGAAGGAAGATCACAACCACCGCTTCTTATTACAATGATGTCTATGTATTATACATTTACTAAAGACGAAAAATTCATAACTGATAATGTTGATGTAAGTACCTACCTAAAACTATAATATTCACAAATAATGAGATTATCTTAATTCTAATATAAATAATTAAAAATAATACCTAATCAGTTCAATATTTATATTAGTGATGCTTCCAGAGAAAAATGTAAACTAAAATTAACAATAAAATATTAGGTTTATTACAGTTTTGTCAAGATGGCTATTTTCGGTATTTAAATGTTCCTACATTTGTTGTATTTGCCGATTTCACATAATATTATAAATACTATTCCCATTTCTCATTTTAAAACGTCCATTAAACTCGTATTACATCATAAAAAAAATGAAAAAATCAATTTACTAATTAGTTTAAAACTTTGATAGGTGGTACGCAATATATTTTTTTTCTAAACAATTGTCTTTTATTCTAATTATAGCTCCTAGATGCGGAAATGATGTTCTGGTTATCCTTCAGGACCGTTAAAGTGAAAAGTATGGGTAATATATATATCATGGCTCATTATATGAGCGACACATATGATCCTCGTCCTGAGATGTATAAGTACGTAAGAACAATTTGAGATGAATTTCAATAAATATCATTGTCAAATCATTTACCTCTTATGTTTTAAGTGCTGATGTAAGCATATCCAAAAAATTGCCTACTCTTCGAGATCAAGACGAATATTTATGTAGAGTAAAAGCTGCCTCGGAATCTGGCTGGGGATTTTCAAGCAAACATTTCCACAATCGAAATACTTATAAGGATTCTAGAAGTAAAAATATCATATTTCAATATATTTGACATGTCGCATCAGTACATAGTATTATAATGTATATTTATCAACAATTTAACATTTTGATCAAAATGTATTTCGTTATTAAGATTGATACAAATTGATAGCCAACATTAAAGAAATATTATCACTGAGTCGACATTGTAATATAATAACAATTATATTATAATACATCTGGGTATTGTTACCGACAGTAAACTTTTAAACATTTAATAATTTGAGTCACTAAACATCATAACTACAGATTTGATACAAATAATGTTTTAAGTTTGTATATGTTTAAAATTTTATGGAAAAAAGAATATATATAACTAAAATTGGCGTTTAAGAATTTTACAATATTTAATTATCTTACAGAGACATTACTGAAAATAAATCCTCTGAATTTTGCATATGTTGAATTGAACTCTATAATGCAATTAAATGCAAATATCCTGTCAAATATGTTTCTCATGGCTAATGATCATACGAACTCTAAGTTTTATAAGGACCTTGCTCGTCGTTTTCAAATTGGAATAAACGCAGTAAGTATTTTCAAATACATGAGTATTTAGTAGGTGTACCTTTAATATATATTTATGTTAATTTATACGTATTTCACTGTTTAACTTTAACAGTTATTATGGAACGAAGATGAAAAAATGTGGTTAGATTTTGACACAACGACAGCAGAAAGTCGCAATTATTTTTATGCGTCCAACTTAGCACCTTTGTGGACTGGAAGTTATGACGATAAACTAAGTGAATTTTACGGCGATTCAGCAGTGGAGTATCTAATAAGAAACAATATTATAAATGAAGATTTGACACCACGTTACATATGTGAGTTTATATAATTTATAATTTATAGGTAATAGGTATACTAAAAAATCACGATAATATAGTTTTTACTCTGCTCTAAACTTGGTTTAAAAACCACCGTTATCCAAAAACTAATATGATATTAGGTACTGGAGAAAATTGAAACAAAAGAAAATATTAATTATTTTGCTAACATAAAAATATTTGTCGATTAATAAGAGATACTGCTATAGGCTATTTAAAACAATGTTGTTATGTAACTTAAAAATAATTTAAGGGGAGGGGGCGCAACGAAAAAATTAGAGGTAGGTACGCTATTTTTCAGTTAGTCTAATGATTATGGATTACGCATATACCACTAATTGAATAATCAAATATTGAAATGAATTAAATATATAGTTACTTTTTCAACAATATAATTATCAAAAGAAGAACTAAATGGCATACATTTTGAGGGTGCTAATTTGAAAACTTAGAGTACTTAGCACTCCCATGTCTCGTCCTGAATTGTAATTCTAGTTTTATTTACAAAATTATTAGTTATTACTGTATTAGTTATTACTCTTACTAAAAAGTAAAGAAATATGCTATTAAAAAATACAAGTGTATTCGATTAACAAATCAAGTAGGTAACTGTAAAACTTTTAAAAATAATTTACCCAACACCGGTGAAATATCAATAAGATAATAACATAATATTTTAAAACATCATAGTTATATAATCAGTATACAACTACCTACATGCCTTATATAGGTGTACCAACATCATTGTACAACACTTATTTAGACTGGGACTATCACAACTGTTGGCCACAATTACAATCAATGATAATTTTTGGATTACAATCAACTAGAAGTGAAAAAGCACAAAAAGTAGCACTGAATTTAGCCAGTTCATGGGTGAATACAAATTTTGTGGGATATAATAGGACAAAGAATTTGTTCAAAAAGGTAAATTATTGTTACCTATTAATAACATCAATAAAATTTAAATTTAAATAACTTAAAAATAACAACTTACAGTATAATGCAATTAAATTGGGCAGTGACGGCAACGATGGGCGTTCTTTCTTCTATCCAAAAGGATACGGAGTAACGATCGGGGTACTATTTGAGATTTTTCATGAATGGGGAGATAAACTGAAGAGTATGTAAACAGTAATACTTAGGTAAATAAACTAAATACACTTACTATTATTATGTATTAACAAGTTAAGCGTTTTTTTGTTTTACGATTTTTTTTTTTTTGTTTTAAAATTAATAAAAATTGAATAAACATCATAATGTGTCTACCAAATTTCTTTTTACTGTAAATTATTGTACATTTTGCTTCGCTAACTATTGCAATAGGTACTAAAATTATTTGAAGTTCATTAACTAGGTATATTATTAGGACGAGGATATACAATGCCTATAAGTCACAGTAGTAGCACAGCAGATACACACTATATGGTATTTCGAATTGTGTAAATATTTTTTAAAAGATACATATTTTGTAATTGATACATGTGAGATACATAATTGATACAAAAGTGAAAAAAATGAGTATGCATACAAATTGAATCCCGCGTTGTCAAGATCCCGGTAATCATTCTGTACCTACCTCTACAAGTGTTTGTATTTGTCTTATCAGTTGACAGTTATCAGTTATCACTACTAAGTACTAGACTACTATGAAACAAGTAAAACACTGTGTTTAATTTACAATTATTTTACTTTAACGTATGCCACAAGCCCACAAATGATAGGTAATTAATGACTAATAGTTTAAAATATCAATCATATTTTATAGTTTATCAGAATATTTATTTAGATCTGGTCAATAATGACGAATAATAGGTATACAATTCGTTGAAATGTTGAATCGTATGGTTTTTAGAACATGCAATTTGTATATAGGTAGGTGTATATAAATAATATTTCAACATTCAACTAGAGATTTATTTAGTTTCCTGCATAAATAATGTTATTAAACATTAAACACGCACACTTGCCGGAAATAGGTACTATAACTACGTCTTAAAACGAACATCTGAATACGATTATTTATCAATATTTATAACATCAATGTATATAAACAATATTACTATGCGACTTTAAAAACAGATTTCTGAGAATTTTCGAGTTTCATAGATAAAAAAATAGTTGGTGTACATTATGAATGAGTACAAAAGTCAAGTGACTTGGATTATGGTAATTATAGGTAAGGTAATAATTCGTTTTAGAGTTTAATTATTGATATATTATTTTGATCAATTTAATTTGCTTCGTTATTATTTGCAGTGTAATTATGGAACTAGTGTGACCATCATAATGAATACCTCATATTAGTCCACTTACCATTCTAGAAATAATGGTATTAGAGAACGGGTTAGCCCATAAGTATAGGCGCTATTACTTTGTTACGTGTTTGTACTCGCCGTGTATAGGTTAGGTTAGAGTATTAGATATATCAACTTGTCAGTTGTCAGTAGTCACATACTCAAACTTCAGTTCATTTAAAATTTAAGCCACTTAGGTATACAGGCATACAGCTATGCCTAATACAGTAATACCTATATTATATTTACGATATACCTATATAATAGTACATACCTAATTTAGTTTACCAATATAGCTTTATCTTATACAGTTATACCTATCTAAAAGGGACTCCGAAATTGGTTTATATATTTAATGCTACTATGCATACAAAATTAATTTGGCTTTCCACTAAACTTTTTTTTGTTCAATATTGAGAAACTTAAGGGGGATGTATAAAAATTTCTAACTCGAAATAATAACACATTTTGTGATTTTCAAAATTGTAACTTTAGACGCTCATGAAAAATTCTTGTGGATTCACGCTTACCTTTTTATTTTAATTTCCACTAACAACTTATGAATAATGTTAAGTTATATTTTCAAGTTTTTTACCAAGCGAAAAATCAACAATAATTTTTTTTTTAAAAATCGCAAAAATAGAATTTTTCTCATGTCTAAAAATAGCACACAAAGAGGTGTGTGGAAATTGATAATATAAATTTTCATTGCTCCGCTCAGAATCTAAAACAAAACCTCAATAGCCAATACGCAATGTACATTCTGTCTGTCACTTATCATAACTTATCATGATTATGATTAGATACGACATACCATTGTTATCAATATAATAAATTGTTGAATTCAAAAACAATTTAGGTATTTGCCCATTATTCTATATAATATATTATAGATTATTATATAGATTAACAGTGTTTGATACGTATCCCTTATAGAAAGAAATTCTTTTTTTTTTAAATAAGGAATTCGTTCCTAACATTGTTCTTTAAAAAAAAATGTTGTTCCTTTGTCGTTTCGTTAGAAAATAAACGAGTTATTTTTAAAGGTCCAAAATCCAAATAGAACAAAAAAATAGGTAAAAATAATTTATGCAAATGTATTAAGATGCCTTTTTACTTTACAGTTTACATTCAACCTTGTTTATATTTTAACACGTTACCATAAGTTGAAATATTTTCAAAAATGGTACTCCCAAGCCTCAACTGACAACCAGCATCATAAATTCATAAATGATTTTATTACCTAGGTATTCAATGTTCATGCTATTTTCTGCCGTTGCGACGCGATGACAACAATTTCTATATAATATCAGATATTACATTAATTTACTAATATGTGTTAGGTTAGGTTAGGTTACTATTAGGTATATAGTGACTATTAGTTTTAACAATTAACGTCGATACTCGATAACGATCATCATTGGCATTACACAATACACACACTATGAAAATTTATATTTTTAATTTCAATTATTTGCACAATTATCTGTGCAAATTAAGATTTGAATGGAACTCGTTATTTAAAAAAAAAATAATTCGTTTAACGTGCCATTCTTAAAAGGGAATTCGTTACTTTTAAACACTGATATTTATACTGTATTATCTGTAGAAGTATTAATTTATGTCTTTAATAGTTGAATAATATATTGTTGTATTGACATTTAATTTATTTAAGACTGCACAATTATAGGTACATCACACATAAACTATAGATATCGTGTTTATAATTTTAATAATAATAGTTTTTTTTTTTGTTTTTGATTAAAATATATTCATATAAAATGAAACAAACAAACAAAAAAACCGAAGAAGTCTCTCCGGTCTATAGTAGGTGTCCAGCTCAACTCGTTATTATTATTATTTGTTTTAATTAAGTTAACGTTTCAATATCTGACGTCAGTAGATTGGGTTATTTTTAGTAGGTTTATTACCATGGGAGATGCTACGATTGGTTATTACACGTGCGTATATGTCGAGGATTTGTCACTAAAAACGGCTACATTCAAGTTTTTACCAGTTTTTTAATTTTTTAATTTTATTACTATGACTTTTTTTATTACTGTTTATTTTAATTATTATATAACATTCCTATAATTTAAACTTACAAATTTCATTTTACTTACATATAATTGATGCAACTAAACAACGATAAAAATCAATATTTTTAACCCACCGATAGTCATAATTTGCTGTCGACAGTTCTAAGTCTGTATGAAATGGGAAGGAAAATAATGTTTTTACGTTGGGACGCAATTCGTGTAGTCGTTAATATGGTCGGGCCGCAATTCATGTGCAGCGCTGAAAACTAGTGACACCGGCCGGTGCTCAGTACATATTTTGTGACCAGGCCGCGTACCTCATTGTGAAGTCGCGTAACGTGTAAAATACTGTATAAGTATTTAATTTGAATTCAATTATTATTATTATTATTATTCATTGCATACTTACAAAAAACTATTCTTAACAGTGAGCGGAGACCGTTCTAGGCTATAGTTTTAAAGATATTGAATTGTATATTTATAATATTAGGTACTATAATGTATTTATTTGTTTATAGTAGTACTAATAATATTTGTAATACGCGGTATTTTGTATGAAATTTTCAATCATTGTTTTCAAATTTAATATCATAATTTATAACACAAATTTAATACACCCGCTCTAGTGGCCAATGTCCCAGTCCTATTAAATTCTTGTATCAACGCTTTTTATTATTATCTCCTATGATTATGGATCAATTAATGTTATTTGTAAAACAAATTCGTCGATGCTCAATAAAATATTTTAACGATAAGCAAAATAAACGATTAATATTTAATTACTAATTTTTAGTAGGTAATTTATATTGTAGACCTGCAAAATTGCTCAAAAGAAAATTCCGATTTATTATGAAAAAAAATTATAAATACCAAATACTTATTATATTATGTGTTACTGATGTATTAATAATAAGTTAATTTAGTTCTTATTATAATCATAGTAATTCGATATTTAAAAGTGCCCATATGTATATTAACGTACCTAAGACCCAAGTAAATACTTAAACAAGTCACAACTACTATTAAGTGTTAGTCAACTCGATGCGATTATTATTCTGAATAATAATATACCAAAATCAATTATAGGTCACTTTGGAGCAGTATTAAACACACAAAGGAAACTATTTACGTTTCTAGTGATAAAAGATCAAAGGTTATTTAAAGATTAGATAAAAATGTTTAATTTACATATCCAGGTTCAAAAAACATTTGATGTTATAAGAGAAACAGTATGAAAATCATTACAGAACAAGATGTGCTCTGCTACGTCTCAGAAGTATGTAAACCACCAACATACGACGCTAAGTCCTCAAAACATGTACGTTGGAGGCAACGGTTTCACTCGTAATTACAACATGTCGCCGTCTATCAAACAATCTGCAATATCTCCTATATCGATACAAATGATAGTTTTAATTTTTTCCGTTTTATTGTGCATATTCAGTTGTCTATTGACTGTTACGTTGTCCTACAAATGGCACATGGACACAAATCAACAAATCAATCGACTTGTGGGTACAGTTGAGGATGCAATTCGTGATTTGAATACCTTCACTGACATAGTTAGAGATGAACTTGTTGCTAAACATGTAAGCAGTACATACAAAGATCAACACAAAGCTAAAATTGATGGTAACGACTATGAAGATGTAGAAGAAGACTATAATGAAGGAGATCGATTTATGGGCAGAGATTTATTGGACAATAATTGGCCAGCAAAGACATATCAGACAAATGAATCCAACAAACCAAAAAACCGTGAACGGCGCAATGCTGTGATTGATGCAACAACAATAGTGAAAAATGAATTAAATAGGTACATTTTTTTTTAAGCACTTACATTATTCTTTAAGGGTAAATATTTTTAATTTGATCTTATTGGTACCTATACAACCAATAGTAATAAAATGTATTTTCCGTAATAACACACTGAATGTAAATCATATGACCAAAATTACCCTGGCATATCAGTCTGGCTTTGGATGTGAAATTTTTTTTTTAATACAATTAGGTATTTAAATCGAAAGACTTTTAACATTAATTTAGTAAAGTTAGTTTTTGGAGGAATAGTAGTAAAAAGAACAGGACAATAGAAAAATTACAGCTAGGTAATTTTATATCAGGCTAGCATTACACTCACATTATAATATTAAGTTAATTATTTACATTCTTTATAGTTTATATGTATCTAATGTAACTACTACAGTTGAGATTAAAACCATTACTCAAAAGATGGATTTAATAAAGTATTAGGTACCTAATTGAATTAAACTAATATTTTAATTTTTAATTAAAGCTCAACAAATGAAAAGGCTGATGTAGAAATAATTCAAGAAGAAAATACAGTGAAGAACTATAGAAGACGGAAATCTAAGAAAATGGGAATCTTAAAAAAAAAACTTTCTATGGAATCAGATGATGAAGAATCGTACGAAGATTTTAAAGAAACCCAAGAAAATGCTGCAGCACATTTTACAAGCGATTCATCAAAATATAGTACCAAGACACATCCACATTACAATGGTAATAATAGTTTTTAAATAAAAGATATAATGTAACTTATAAGGATGTGAATGCATTTTTTTCTCTCTCTGTCCCGCAAGCAATTTAATCAAATTTTAAGCTCACCATAATGGCTATAATCATAATTATTTCTAAAATTAGAATGAAATGACCTCTTATACAATTTAAAAGTGAGATTGTGGTATAGACTTTTTATTGTACTTCAATTTTAAAGCAAATTATGAGTATTTTTAAACTGTAAATTTTTTTTACATCTTAAAATACTATGACTCGCTTTAAAATTAATATAATAAAAATCCTAAGAGATGCCCCGGACAATAATCTTATCTTTAAATTTTAAGAAGTCATTTTGCTCTAATTTAGAAATTGTTAGGATAAATTTGCCAAATTGCGTGTGGGTCAGATAGACAAAAAAAAATGTGCTGACATCCTCTTAAGAAGACGTTGTTCCCACATTTGCTGTCAACATCTTACAAACACAAAATGTACATCGAGCAGTTCCAATTTTGTGTTGTTAACTTAAATATTAAAGTGAATTAATCTCATATCAAACTTTAACTTTCTTATTGGTTTTGTACAATATTTTAATTTTTAAGTTAATTATAAGTAAAATATTAATTAAATTAAAAAATCTCACAGTTCACTTCAAAATTAAAGAGAACACAAATATTGTTGTCCTTACATTAAAGTTTGATAGTAGACTAATTGATTTTAACATTTAAGATAATAATATAAAATTGAAACTGCTGGACGTACATTCTGGTATACTATGCATTAGTAACATGTAGGTATGACATTATTAAAGAAGTATTTTTATTAATTTTAAGCAATTTAAGTAAATAATTCTTTTTCATAGGAAATGGACGTTTGAGACATCCGGATGGTGATTTTAGAGACTGGACCCAATATCTTTGGGACATAAATCTAAACAACGGAAACCATTTCGCAATGAAAAATGGCAAAGTTGAAATATTAAAACCAGGACTTTATTTTGTTTATGCTCAAGTAAGAACATGGTACATATTATTAAACTAGGTTATATACTAACATAGCTGTATAGTACCTATTTTAGGATGGCAATCATATTTTAATAACAGAGGGAGAAATTGTTTTTTAATATAATAATTTATTTATATAATTTCTGTACAAGACTTAATGTAAAAACAAAAAACAATTTTTTCTAATTCTTTTCTTATAAAAATTATTTTCAATTTTCCTTACAGAATATATGAGTAAATATTTAAAGGTCTGTTAATATATTTTCACAATTAATATTGTTCAGAATAATTTAGTTATTATAGTTAAGATTATAAAATAAGTGAATTATAACCAATTAAGTACATTATTATTTTTATTATAGATATACTATTCAGATAAACATGACATCAATGGATACTATGTTATGAAAAATGATGAAAAAATACTTGGTTGTACTTCAACTCGACATCAAGATACCCAATCATCAGATTCATGTTACACTGGAGGTCTAATATATTTCAATTCTAAAGATAACTTATCCATAAGAGGTTTAGATAGTGATCGGTTTATAATTTTGGATCCTGTAAGGAGTTTTTTTGGACTGTTTAGAATTTCAAAAGATGGTAAAAAATAAATAAAAATGTATATTTTGATTGATCAACGAATCATATAATTAAATTTAATAATAATAATACAAACAGTATAAAAATATATGATTAATTTAAAATGTAATAAAAACATAATTTGGTTAAGTTACACAATTGGACGGATTGGTTGCAGGTATTAAATTATTATTTATTACAATATGCACATACAATTTTTAAAAATAGCTACATCTATTTTTATTTGAACACATTTAATACAAGAACTATTATTATAATCTATTATAAACTATTATGACAAAATAGGTTTTGCAATAATTTAAAGATTTATTATTATTATTAATATGATTTGAGATTCCTAATAAAAAAAATTAATATAAAATATATGTATTTGTGAATTATTTGTATATAATTTGTAATTTTATAAAAATGTTATTCATAAAACATTAAAAAATAATATTTAATACTGTTAACATTTAATTAATGAAATTGTTATTTTTGTAAAGGCTATGACCACAATTCATATCAATTCTATGCGCTTTTTTTCACAAGGATAACATTTTATTGATTGGATACTGTTTGACGTAATGAAAATTGTTTCCACGATTTGGATGTCCACATCATTGTGTAAATCATTTCATTATTATTGCAGAATACCATAACTGCATACATCGGTACAAATAATTTTTTTTCTCATATTATTACATTACTAGAATTAATTTAAACTTAATTTAATGGCCTATATACAATGTATAGGGTTTTGATGAATCCTCCAAACATAATATTTGTTATCTATACCAAATAATAATACATTAAAAAAAAATCAACAAGAAATAAAATTATAGTATAACATTTTATTGTTTTAATTAATTTTGATTTTTTGAAAAACATTAAATCAAAATTATTAAATAACGGACAAAAAAATTGTAATTGAAAAGTATTACTTATTCAATACCAATACATTGATATTGAAATTAATTTTCCAGATATAAATAAAAATAAATTAGTTTTAGTAATATTAAAATGATATGTAAAATTAATAATTATTTGTATTGATTAATAAAATGCAATTTGGTATTCTGGAAGTGACGAATAAATTACACAATATGGGCATCAATATCATGAAATGTTATCCATATTTAAAAAAAAAAAAAATGTATTATTCACCATATGGAAACTTTTTGTGAAGTAGATGTGACTTATAATAATAATACCATAAAAAACCATTAATTCTAGAAAATAAAATAAAAATAATCTAAAATATACATATTTATGTTTAAATAAATTTGATCAGACCATAGCAAATTTAAGCAATGTTAGTTTTTCAGAACTAAACGTCCTTACTTTCGAGGTCAACAAATATGTGATGATCAATAGGTAGTATAATTAAATTGTGGAATTCATTATAGTACCTATGATCAGTTTATAAAAAAAAATATGTATAAAATAATGAATAATAATTATAACATTGAAAATGTATGTAATATAAGTAACCTACTAATATATCAGATTATTTTGGTAGTGTTAATGTCTTAAGATAATAGATTTCTAAACCATGGCAAAAAAGATAAACCTATCAAATATGCAAACAACTTAACTTGGCTGGAACTATTACAGCCATCAGAATCACAAGTATAAACACATGTTCGATATTCTAATACATCACCTGGCCGTTGAACATAATCGCAGTAATTTCCTAAATTATAAGATGAACAGTAACGTGTAACTCCAAGTCCTCCTATAATAAATAAAATTTACAATAAATTATGGAATAATACTATTGGACATATCCAAAAATTATAATAATAACATAGGTACCTTCATAGCGGCCTATCAGTTTCACACAATAAGCAGCATTATAAACACTTGTACAGGGTTGGGGGTCTAGGCCGTATGTATCCATGAACTCTGTACAACGAAATTGATCATTGATGTCGGTACTGTTGCATTGGTAACATGATATACTTAAAGCTGAACAACATAAATAAAAAACTGTTATTTTGCCTAAAACCACACCTTAAAATTCAATATAATATTTACCAGATCTTATGTTGGAAATAAAAGCTATGAGAACTATTAATAAAAATGTATTTGAGTAAACCATTGTTTTCAAATAAATATGTAATACAAAAGTATGAGTTATAGAGTATAAGTTGAACTCAATGTAAACAGTTTTGAAATGTAAAAAAACAAAATTTAAAATCGATAATATATTTTTTAGGTTCGATTTCACCAACAACCCTTTAATATAGGTACTATCAAAAGAAAAAGTCTAAAACTATATACCTATTCCCTATGTACGATGAAATAGAAGAATGTGTATAGATTCAAACAGGTTGTATGGGTGTATGTAAAAATAAAACTAAATAACAAAAACAAAATTCCCAATGCCCATACAATTGATGAAAAACAATAACTGAATAACTGAATAACCAACACTAATTACTCTATGATAAGGTCATGGAAGAAACGACCGAATCCATTGAAAGAATAGTCGATTAAAAATCAGCTGCTCAACTTAATAACACACAATAAAGTTGAATCCACCTCATAGAAAAGTTATTATAAATACCTTGAACATAATATTATTATTTTTCCTATTAGTTAATAGTTATTTATTTATTTACATGTTTCTAATGATACCTGTGAAATTATGTTTATTGTTTAATAATTTAATATTATTATCTCATTAGTAATTGTATATTTGTATGTCTGTACTCAATCGTACATTGAAGCTCTCGTGATTCGGGATCCACATATTTGATATTAAATATTTCAGATCACGGTGGAAGAAAGTTATGAAATGTGAACGATATTGAGATATAACTCATCAACTGTATAATCATAAATGCCGTCTTAGGATGCATACAGCATAGTCAGTTACGTATTTAACTGTTTTCGTGCACAGCTGTTGTAAGTTTTCACAAAAATAGGTAAATTTCATTGTTTAACCTCATTGACTTTCCATGAAGCACAATAGAATTATCTAAAGACTAAGATGAGCAGCTTTACCGAAGACTACCTACCCGAAGTACAGCCGGGTGTGTTTACTCATAACTCGTACACAATTTTGAGCAATTTTGAGTCTGCTAATCTTGCTCGTGTGAAATATATCTCCAAAAAGATTCCTGGCCTTGGTGCGATTACTATTATTAAACTATTTATCTTGTGAGTGTATGCTAAGATTATGTAATGTGTAATATTGTAGATGAAGATTTGGAATTTTATTTATGGACAAACCCAGACTGTGGTGGCACAGAGTTTGAATGCAACTACAAGTCATGGTTCTATTTTGCCTTAAAAGGTAAAAGTGCATTCACGTAAAATAATGAAAAAGTTAAGGATTTTTAATCAAATCACTATTTTAAAGGAGGTATTCCTGGTATGCATGTAAGATTAAACATAATGAGTTCAAATAATCAAAGTAAAATGTATAGTCAAGGCATGACTCCCGTGTTTAAAGTTGATTTAGGAAAATCAGATAAATCAAATGAAAAGTTTTGTAAAGCATCCTGGTCAAGGATAAAAGAAATACCAACTTATCAGGTATTTAATTAATACATGTATATAAATAATGTATTCATTGGTCCATTGCATATGAACTACACAATAACGTGTAGTATGTATGATTTAAATTATAAGAAGTGAATGGATCCAACTTGAGTTTGATGAGTTTTTTTAGATAAACCGTAATCAAGAATTTGAGTTGAGTTTTAGTCACCGTTCTTTGAAAAACATTGAAGCTACAACATATTATGCTTTTACTTATCCCTACACTTACACTGAGTTGTGTAACAGCTTAAGTTTTTATGAAAAACAATTTCCATTACCGTCAGACTTAAGAGGTATTTGGTTTTCCCTTTAATAATTATTTTATTGCATGCAGATGTGTGTGTATTTAATAGGATTTTGTTTTTAAATACCATTTAGAAAACAATGAGAAGGATGTTTATTTTTATAGAGAAACTATAGTAAAATCCTTGGAAAATCGTTCTGTGGATTTATTAACTATTAGTTCCTTTAAAGGTATTTCAGAAGAAAGGGAATGCCGTTTATTTGGATTATTTCCAGATGAAAAACCTAGGTCACATGTTTTCAAAAATAAAAAGGTATATAAATAATATAAAAACACATTTTAGGTAAACTGATTTGATTTAAATATTTTATTAACTTTTTAACGTTAAATTTTCTCCATGTAATATCTGCCTATATGATAAAATTAAAATAATGGCTATAAACGGTTAAATTTATATTAATACAAATTAAATGAATGAATTAAAATTATCATACTTTATTTGTTTTAAAAATTAATTTGTAGGTCATAGTAATGAGTGCTAGAGTGCATCCAGGTGAAACGCCTTCTAGTTTTGTGATGAATGGTTTGATAAAATATTTAATTAGTAAAGATGAACAAGCTGATATACTACGTCAAAATTATGTGTTCAAACTAATTCCTATGCTAAATCCAGATGGAGTAGCTCGAGGATTTTATCGTACAGATACTAGAGGTTGTAATCTCAACCGGTTTTATCTAAAACCATCTTTGAAACTTCATCCATCTATTTATGCTGCCAGGTTTTTTAACTTGTTTACTTTTCTATATTAAAATTGTGTTCAATGAATTTAATCTGTGATAAATTTTATAGATCATTGATCTTGTATCATCACCTTGGATATGAATTACGAGATGAGTTAATCGAAGAAAATTCAACATCAATTTTTTGTAGTTCATCCAATAATGATGATGAATTAAATACTAAAATGAAACCAACAATTTTAAATAATGATGTAGATTCTTTGAATGTCTTATTAAAGAAGTGTGAATCGTGTACAGCTGATAGTCTTACAAATAAAGGCCTTGACTCGGGATTATATTTATATGTCGATTTTCATGGCCATGCATCCAAAAAAGGTTAACAATTTTTAAAGTAGCTTAAATTGTTATGCTCAACAACATTTATTACCTATGTTTAATCTTTGTGTTTTATACTAGGGATATTTATGTATGGAAATAATTTTGACAACATAGCTGATAACATTGAATGTATGGTTTATCCTACGCTTATGACTATAAACAATCAAAACTTTCATTACACTTCTTGTAATTTCAGCAAGCATAATATGTATTCTAAGTAAGGAATTAAATTATTATACTCCAGTTTAAATCATAAATAAATGTAAGCTAAAATAATATATTTGATATGTATAATGTATACAAAGTAATCAGAAATTTTGTTTTACTCCAGTAATAGGAATTGCACAAAAGTTGAATAGATCACCACTATTTAAACAAGTCTTAAAAAAATTTGAATGATTAAAACCAAAATGAGAAAAAAATTTAAACTATTAAATTATACTGATAGAGTTAATTATAATAATAAATATTAGCATAATACTTACATTATTTCCATTAACTTCTATTATTTTATTTTTCTTGTGGATGAGACTGACAATCACTGTTGGTGAATTTTTTTCTAAGTGTTATTTTGATTCATAGTTTAACATTGAATGAATGAGGGGGGACTGGGGAAGGTCAAAAATTCCCAATAGTTAAAAACTGTATGTGAAAACAAAAAGTTGTTATGATGAACAGTAGCTGTCAGAATGTATGTAACTCTAATGAGTAGGTAATTCTATTAAAAATGTTTAAAAAAATTGAATTGAATAACAAATTATTGCCTACAAAGATTATTCTAAATGGAAGTTTCATTAATAAGTATATTTTATTATATTATAATTTACATTTATATTTCTACTACAGTAATTTATCGTAAAATTTATATTTATATTTCCACTACAGTAACTTATTGTAAAATTTATACCAATAGATCCATGGTATAAATATGCAATAGCTTAAAACTAATCAAAATTTATTTTAAAAATGCTCTGTATGATTAAAAATAAAAAGGTATGCAATGCTTTTGTGTACATTTGGTTTTTGATGTCAAATGAAAAACACCCGTGGAAATAGAAACCAGGGGGTGGGGGGGCTTTTCGAAGTCAAAAATCTCAAATAACACAGCACATTAAATTTTTTTGTTTTTACAAGTGATAAAACAATTAATTTTAACTAAAATAGCAAGGGGCATGGCCCACGACACCTTCTTGCAGGCACCCATGAGTGAGACACTGAAATGGATGTTTTAAATTTGAATTTAATGATTTTAAAATCATTGTATACAAGAAACAATTATGAGCAAAGATGGTTTATTATTTTATATTACTATGTATGTCTTATTATTGCTATTCAAGTAATTAATTTTATTATTAGTAAATAAAATAATATAATAAGTTGAATTAATTTTTGGCGAAAGAATTGTGTGTTTAAATTATAGTACTTAATGTATACTAAATATTATATACTTTAAAAGTTTCAAGTATCCATGAATAATATTTTTAAATTACAACAACATTTTTACTGTTTGTTTTTATACCTAATTCTGTCCTTATTTAAACTTAAAATTTATAATTAAAAAAACTTTGTTTTCCTATATATTTTTAATATTTTTGGTAACAGCATAAACTACTAATGAAAAATCTTGTAATATAGGATTTTATTGTTTTATTTTGAGTGGATGTGAAACAAATAATACCAAAATGTATGTATAATGAAAATTTAAAAACATTTTACATTGAGAAACTATTGAGAAATCTAAAATGAACCTTGTACAATATTTGGATAAATCATAAATACATTTTTTATAAATTGTAAATTTTTGTCATTATTAATGTAGTATGTCACTTAATAACTAGTGCAAACTTTATAACTATGATCTTCATAAGATTTGTGATTTAATGTAGGTACTGGAGACAGAATAATTAGGCACATAATAGTTGTATAAATATTATAATTAAACTTAATATTTAACTAATGAAAAATAACTCCCTATTAAGCTGCTACAATTTATACAATTTGATTAGATTATAAAAATATGTAATTTTGTTTTCGTTGTGCAATTGAGAAATTGTAGGTAGTAATTAAATTTTTAATTTTTAGGGATAAGAAATTTGGTCTGAGCAAAGAAGGAAGCGGTCGAGTAGCTGTTCTTAAATATACAGGTCTCATACGTAGTTACACTTTAGAATGTAACTACAATACTGGCAGATTTGTTAACTATATTCCTCCTAAAGTAAATTTTGTTTCTGAAAGAAGACCTATCCAGAATGTTATTCCTCCAAAATTTACACCAACGGTTTTCGAGCAGGTTAAAAAAACTACCATGTAATAAAGTTTCATCAATAATATTTTATTGCTTCTATTTTTATAGGTTGGAAAATCATTGGCAATTTCGATTTTGGATTTATCAAATTTAAATCCCAACAGTCGGTTAGATAGCAGTGAATTTAAATCATTAGCAGGATTAAGGGAGGTGTTACGTTCAAATATTATTGATTGTAGCCGTAATCGAAGATTAGGATCAAAATCTACCAGCAACATAAACGTTGATACACCAATGACATCAAAACAAGTAAATTTAGTATTTTATTATAATTTAAAATGTTATTCTTTTTATATGCTCTTAGAAAAGCATCCATTCCAAGCTTTTTTTTTTAGTTTTTAAACTTGAAAAAGAGAACTTAATGGCTCTTTAGGTTGAAAGATGTTCTCAACTATTTCCAACATTTGTGTATAAATAATGGAAATTAGCCTATAAGTAAGAATATACAATTCTATATATAGTTTTTCATTGTGGCTCTTGGTGATATTTATTTATTTATGACTTGCTTACAAATATTTAGCTTTGCTTGGTAGTAATTTTGTGTTTTAAATCAAAATATCAGTATTATATGCAATTTTATATAAAACAATTGTAATTGACATAATTTAATTTTTATTGTTTACTGATAACAAATTAACTAAATACAACTTGCTATCAAATATTAGATTGATGTTTTATTCATTTAGATAGATATAGTTTTTCTAGATATTTTAATAATTACTACATTTATTCCAGATAAAGAAATCTTCAATATCATATGATCTGATGAATCCGACTTCATCCAAATTAATGCAACCTATTATGACTATTGCTGTAGCACCAAAAAGCAAATCAGTCCCACTTCGTAAAGCAATTAAAAAAAGTGGAATATTAAAAAAAAAACAAAAAAAACGGAAGATGACACCAAGCAAACAAAAAGCTGTTGCAAATACTGCAGATAATATACTATTTTCCATACATAATTGTCCCTAGTATAAAACATAAAAGTTAACAATATACATTATTTCTTTAAAAAACAAATTAGGAAACTTAAAAAGTTGTTAACCTTTTTTGGATGCACAGCCATAAAAATCAACATATAAATATTATAATCCTTAATTAAGGCCTAATTGGACATGGTTGACTCTTCTTTAGAAAGACATTTAAAAAATCTAAATTATTATTTAAAATTGTTGGTTTCATTTTAGTTTATTCTCCATAATATACAATACAATATTGTTACAAACAAGTATTTTATTTTAGTAATTAATTTAACATCATTATCTGATGAACTTAAAAAAGTTGACATTGTTGAATTCGTTGTGTTCAATACATTTTGAATTCTTCTATTGGGTCACCTTGTAATTCATATCCAATGTGATAATACATGATCTAATACAATGATTTACAGTACTATAATAGTATTTAGAAAAAATTGATTTTACACCATTGCGCAATTTAAGTGAATTGTGGAAAAATTAATATATACCCAATTGATTTCCTGAGAATAACATTAATTGTTATGAATTGTTTTTTTTTCATTTAAGTAGACTACTACTTACGAAATAGACTACTCTTTATGTATTAATTATTATTTTGTGTTAGTATAAATCATATATATATATATATCAAGAACTAATATAATTAGGTGCTATGCTAAATAACAATCTATTTAAATTTATTTAACATTTTCTCCAAAATCCTAATTTTTTTTTCATTCTTAAAAGTTTCTTAAAGACTGTTAGTTTATTATTTAATAATTTAATCTTGTTGTTTTTATTTATTGTTTTTATAAGTTTTGAAGTAAAAGAACGATGTTAGTGTTGATTTAACTGTATAGACATATTGTATATGATTGGTTTGTTATATTACAGATTATTTAAATAAATTAAAGGAATAATATAATGACATTGTTTATGTTTGTTTTTAGATTCTTTTGTAAGCTTATGTTAATTCCATACATTCTTTTGTGAATTATTTGGAAATGAGTATTTTACATGCTTTTTCAAAGTATCTTAATTTAAAGTCAAATACTTATTCTTTATAGTTAATATATTTTCTGTTTCAATTTTGATCATGTAAAAAAAAACATTGAGTATATTTTTTTACTGTGAACTATGCACTACCGAAAATTCAAATACTTCGACAAAAAATAAAAATAAATGAATATTTTAAAGCTCCATCAAATAATAGTGTAAAATGCACATTTTTGAGCTTTGGAAACAAGATTATATGGCAGGGGTGGTGGGAAGAATGGGGTATTTCACACCCTCTTTCGCGCATCATAGTTGCACTGTGTTTTCCACTGTAGTGTAGTATCTAGTAGATGTCTGTATTGATATTGTAAATTATTTTATACTTTGGTCTCTCTTCAACACTAAGCACTGGATCCGCCAATGCTATGAGGCATGAATATAATAAGAAATAAGTATACATCTTAACATTTGTGATAGTTTAATTGGAGGGAGGAAAACTCTATCATATCTTTAGTCCTATCCTGCACTAGAATACGTTCCAACTAATAATGATATTTTTTATGTACCAACGCAATTAATGGCATAAAACATATTTTATTGGTTTTTTTAAAAATGGCATAGTAGCTCATGTGACCTCAACCAACAATATTATTCAGCCAAAATATAGCTCTGATACTATTCAAATTTCAATCTTTTTGACCATACAAAGACATTTATAAATGTATATGAAGAGAAATCTAAACGAAATCCGAATTGTCAAATGTATACCTAAAAATAAATAGATCAAAAAATTAACATATTTTGAAAATGTTATCATGTACAGAAAATGCTAATTTAAACATTTGATGAAAAAATGAAGTATCTACGACTTCATTTTTGAGTTACACCAAAAAAACAATATCAATTCTGTCTAAAACTGAGTATGCGTAAAAAATAATTTACTTTTGAGTTTATATTTAGTAATGTAGTATATTATATACTATATAGATAGGTTTCTTGTATTTAATTATCAAAAAACAATGTTGTAATCATACAATAATTATGATGTACTAACACTGACAACACTGTCAACAATCCTTGTTTTTAACCTCAACGCGCATGCGTCAGATACCTGAACCTGTTTTGTTTGTCGGCGTTTCAATTTTTCAGCAGGTGAATCAGTTCACTTGTTTTCGTACGTGGTGGCTAGGTTCTCCGAGCTGGTTGTTACATGTTAGTGCGTTCAATGCTGGTGTCTTCCGCTGCTGTATAAAACAGTATTTAATTAAAATTATTATATACTTGCGTGATTTTTAAGTAGTTAAATCGAACATTTTTAATATTTTTCGTTGCTGTGATGTATAAAAAGCCTTTTTATTGAATATTAATATATTGCAGAACAACATCAATAGGTATCTATGTCAGAAGTATTCTAGACTTTAATTTTGGTGAGTACTTACCTATCCTATTTAATTCAATAAATTATGTTTATTATTTTGTTAGTCATTTTAAATTTTTTAATTAGGATAGGTGTAATGTAATACATAGTTCCATTGCATCAGTTCAACTTACAACTATAGTTGTTTTGCATATTATCTTCCTAGTTACATTTTGTTTATATAGATATTAAATTATTTCAATTGGTAGTAGCTTTGTATTTAAAACCTATCTAGTTTGAACTATTGTCATTATTAAAACTGTTTTCTACAGTGCTTGGTAAGTTCCTCTAAAAAAAGGAATTAGTTCGCGTCCACATTCATCTTGTTAACAAGGAACTAAATCAATTCCAGTTCTCGTTACTAAATAAAGTAAAGTTTTTGTTCCTCAAAAATTTTAAAATTGTAGTAATATAATATGTAGTATTAAATTGTTTAATTATATAGTAGTTTTGTTTTCAAAATGTTAAATTTGTTTATTTCGTACAAGTTAATACCGATATGACCTATAACCACCATGACTGACTTGACATTTTATAAACATTGTCAATATTATCATTGATTGTCGTACATAGTTTTAATTAAATAGCTTATAACAATATTGACATCATTATTGCTAAATTTCTAAAAAAAATATAAAAATTTTTTCCATAAAATTATTTAAATTCCTTAGGTACCTATATTTAACCATATATTAAAAAAAAGAAAGAGCAAATAAACCTTTCATATCTCTCTCAAAAATGAACAAATTTCAAATATTATGTTCCATTGCACAAAAAAAGGAATTACCTTTGTTCCCATTGAGTTCCTGAAATTTGAACAAAATGGAACGAGTTTCTTTCAAGCATTGGTTTATAAAATTAAAAATCCCAGGAATTTGACATGATTTAAAATTTAAGCTAGCTTAAATATTTTTATGATCAAAGATCAGAATATAAGTAATTTATATATTTCTTTGTAAGCTGCATATTATTCAAAAACTGATGGTGCAGAAATTTGTTTAATATTTATAAATTCATAATAGGTACATACCTACTTACAACTCAAATCCAAAGATGTGTGTTGTGCATTTTTGTATATATTTTCCAAATGTATGTGATGATGTTTATTTAAAGACTCTATCATATTATTATGCGATACATATTTTATTAATAGATGAAAAAAAACCAAATTTCAATTACCTATAAAAGAAATCTCATTTGCTTTTTAGCGTGGGAAGTTGTATGTTGATTATAAGTAATGATATCTTCTTCTTCTTCTTCTTAACTGCTTAGCGGTCCATGTAGGTCCATCGATGCCACCATTAATGATATAATTAATATAATACCTTTATTTTTAAGTCATAGCTAAAATTATTATTATGAAGAGGTGTTCAAAATAATTCAATATATTTGTTATTATGTTAGTACAAAATTGGCTTATAAAATTTTTAGTAAATGCAATATAACATTTGATTTCCTGTCATCGGCAGATAACATTCTTAACATTACTTTCAAATATTACACATTTTATAAATCATTCTCTTATCTAATTCATCATTATTTTTCCTTAAAGTCATGTAAATAATTATATTTATTATTTATGATTATAATTTAAAAATCTCATTAGTATTTACTAATTATGAGAGTCAAGTTTGGTCGAGTTTTTAGCTTGTACTATACCTAGTTGGACTCTGAGTAGGACAAGTGTTTCTCGGGTTTTATTTTTATATTATAATGTGATTTTTTTCAAAACTTGGTTTGTGTTTATTCAATTAAAAACGGGTTCAAATTTTTTTTTACTGTTGGTAATTAAACACAAAATATCCACTTAACACAATAAATTCTTCAAATTTTCCAAATTGGTGAGAAAATTATGTGAACAGCATACTTGTTTGTAAAAAAAATGTTTATTGTTATTTATTTCTGAGTAGAACAATCCTATTGAAAAAAGTTTTTCTGTTTTCGAATATATTTATACATTGATTTTTCATATTCATACAATACCTACTACACTGATGTGATCCTTGTGAGTTGACTGTGGTGAGTATCCAACACCCACTACCCAGACTATGTATCCTGTTTATATACCATTTTTATTTTAATGCCCACAAGTATTTTTTTATACATTTTTAAATATTAATTAAGTACCCATAATATTTTTTAGGGAAATGTTTGAAATTATACCTACTCAAAAATCAAAACTCCAAACATAATAATAATTTTCAAATATGTTGTGG
The DNA here is from genome assembly GCF_001856785.1 of Myzus persicae. Classification (NCBI taxonomy): domain Eukaryota; kingdom Metazoa; phylum Arthropoda; class Insecta; order Hemiptera; family Aphididae; genus Myzus; species Myzus persicae. The sequence continues at coordinate 71,862 of NW_019102538.1, read as the reverse complement.
TTAACACTATGTGCATTACAGAAATATTACCTATTACAATTTGTTTCTACAATAATTTATGACTTTCGTATAGAAATAGAAATATATTTTATATAGACATAAAATGGACATTAATGTATAGTAGGTAGGAATCCTTAGATCGTTGTGTGTTTATTATAATATTACAATATTTAATTCGTTAATTTTGAGTGGTATACGTAAATAGAGAAGACGCTATAATTAGGGTACTAATCAAATGTAATTAATAATCATTATTATAGATTTTATTATTTTTGGGAATAATAAACATTATCTTGTGTAGATAATTTAAGTTTGATTTTTATACATTTATAGTTAATACAATATTATTAGATCCTGTTACTTTGATAGTTTATACTGTTAACGATTTGTATTGCATATTATTGAATTATTCGTGTAGCTTTAAACATACGCCTTTAATAGCGTTGTTATAGTTACAAAACCGATTTTATGTTCATGTTAATTATGTACCTCGAGGTATTAAGTATTCCTATGCTATATAATCAGTGATTTTTTTTTTAAATTACAAAGTGATTCATGCTATCAAAAAATGTGTTTTTCCATCCTTATATGTTGTGTGGGAACGGCTATTGTGTTATATTATTAAAATATTGGGTCCATTGTTGTGTGCCTAGCAGCCACAATACGCATTAAAACATCGGACAGCTGTGTTTAATCATGATTCACATACCTGTCTCTTATATCTCCCATCATATCTTCGCTTGTTCATCCTGTATACGTCTTACGTGTTCAGAAAATTTGAAAGGAAAAAAATTGACACATTTTATAGTTTAGTGCTTATATTTCATAATTCATTTCTATGTTTTTACTAAAGGAAAATAAATTTCTTTAATTGGTTTATACTGTATAATGGTATTTTTATATTTAATTATATTTTACATAATGTTGTGTGGTACCTACAAAAATTAAAAATGATAATGCGTGACTATAATATGCATGTAAAACAAACAAACAGTACCTATGTATTACTTGGTACATTATATTTTATTTTATTATACTATTGGGTTTTTATATTATTCTAGCATTATATACAATTATAACTTTTAAAAATATTCCTTTTATTATTTAAACATTTTAAACGTTGTTTTATGTAGTTAAAATTGAAATACTACGGACGCAAACGTAGGTAACACCGTCCGTTTTATGTGGGCGAACAGATTTATGTGCGTGTAGCTCAGACATAATGCATAGTGAACCCACTATTTTATTGTTCTTTGTATCATCACGAACTACATTGGTATTAAACGGAAAGAGTAATACGAAAATAAATCTGTATTGAGATAATATTTGTGTAGTTAAAAGGACATGTTAGATGACAGGTAAGCGGCACAGAAGGCCGAAACATTCCAGTAGCGCTCATTGTTGATCCGAAATTATTTTCACGTAACAAAGAATAAAAAAAAATGTACCTACAAATCGTTATTGTGTTTCATGCATTTTAAGCCCCATGAATTCCGACATTTCAACAATATTTTGCTTTTGACCCACTAAACTGTGTAATGTATTTGAAAAATATAAAATGGCACACAATAGTGTTATACTCAACGAGCCTATAGTTGTTTTGTACCCTTATGTGTAAATTACATGGTGATTGTGTCTGGTTTGTCAGATGTTATACTTGTTTCTCACAAGGTAGGTACAGCCGTGCAGGCCCTTAGGTTATACGCCTACTGCCTTTAATAACACCGTATAATCACATTTCGGTGCAAAATGTTACACTTATTATGTTATCGGCTAATCACTTTATTCCCGCCCTTGTCCGTACAGCAACATTATACATACTGTTCAACCGAATTTTTCTCCGTAACGAATAACGATATGTTCTTTGTTTGAGTTCCAAAGAAATGAAACCTATTCAATTCGAGATTATCAAAGGGTTTGTTGTTAGAAGAAAAATAACCAGCATAAACGATAAGTTATTATGTTTTTTTTTCAACACCGCTACGCCGTGTTTGTTAGATCCTATTAACGACTGACTTGTTCGGGTCCATAGAATTGTTATTTATAAAACTGTAATGTAACTAGATGTGCACAATATTTAATTCTATCTTTGTTGAAAAGTGCTCGTCATGTATTTCGAAATCTCTGTAAACATGTGGATAAATGAAAACTCAACATAATTAAAAAAAATTCTTGGGCCCGACCCGTTCTTGTTTCGATTAAAATATATTTGTAAACCAAAAACTCGTTTGGTGTTTCATCAATGGGTGAAAAAAATCATTCTTAAATCAAAAAACACCAAGTAGTGAAACAGTGCTGAGTGATATCAATCGTAACGAGTTTGGTACTTGGTTATCTAAGACGGGATGTACATGATATCCTTATATTAGTCACTTACGTCAGTAGGTAGGTACTTAGTACTTTACCGAAACGTTAAGAAACACCTTAATGTGTGTGTAATAATCTATAATACATCAAAAATAAATCACCTTCTGCCTGTAATTGTAACCCATCAGATTTGATTGATCGTTGTTTCTTGCTTATAGGATCAGATTTCCACTGCTCCTTTTTACCGTATTCAAAGTGTATAATTTGCCGGTTGGGCTTATATACAAAAAAACATTATATTCGTCTATAAGTATACTGTACGATAATATAACCGGTTCGGGAATATTTTATAGAGGCATCGAATTTGTATAACAAGCATCAGAAAATTCGCATGGATATACACGAAGAAAAGAAAAACATTTTCGTTAGCTATATTATCAAAAGAGGGACTGGTTTCCTTTTAAGTATACCGATTGTATGTTTTTTTTAAACAATTAAAGCGGAATTTTTTTGTGCTCTACTCGTTCCTATTTTTTCATTACAGCAACTGCTTATTGTGTATTATTACTTAGATCCTCGGATACCATAGTAATTAGTATTTGTTGGACTTTTCAATGATTACCAACTAATTTATTTGCTGGTATTTTTTAAATTTATTAAATGTATTGAAATGATAACACATCGCTAAACAATTAATAATTATCTTAAGCCATTTTGCACTTAATTTAATTTAACAATCCCTGTAGAACATAAGTATAACTGTATGCATTTTTTATATTATTTATTTTTAATTAAACCTTACCTAATTATTTACTACTACAGCATGCGATGAATTTTTATATTTTCTACAAAATACAGATACGTCTTAAGAGGACGTCATACCAAAGGTGAAATGTATACAAAGGTCAAGAAATATAGCGTTGTGCACCGTATCCGCCGCGAATGAGATTTCGAAAATATTAATTTCTATTAGGTACTATTACAGTTAAACAATCGTTATTCGTTAATAAATGTAAAATGCACTCGGAAGAATTCGTATTTGCATTTATTCACTTTTATTAATAGGTACCTATTATTGATATTCTATCCATAGAAAATACTTCTTCAAACAATGCAGGTTTTGAAGGAATAATATATATAATAAACAAACCTACTAGCAGCATCTACAACAGTAGTAGTAGCAGCAGCAGGTTCGGGTTGGGGAAGATTCAGCATTCCAGGTCGGTTGTTGTATCTTGTGGATGGTTTTGTTCCACACCAGTTCAGGTGCGTTCATCCAAAGACAAAACATATACGCTGCATTCTCTTATTGGATCTTCACAACTAATACATTAGGTACTCATATATAGGTTGTTTTTATTTTAATTCATTCATTCGGTTGAATATTCTTGTCAAAAAAATTGTTTCAGAAATACTTTTATACGAAATTTGGTTTACAACGTTCTATTCGATTTAACATTCTGCAGTATATTGCTGAATGTACCTATCTGGTTTCCTTGTAATAACGCACCTTAAAACTGCATTGAATTGTACATAATAATATGAGCGTCAGTGTTTAGCGTACTCTGTGCATGCATATAGATATATTTATGTGTCCAACCAAAAACAACCGTAAAATGATTCTTAGTTTTTAAGTTAAAAATATGCTCGACTATTATTTATGATTAACTAGTATTTATATTGTATTATTGTGAAGTTTGATTTAAAATAGACGTAGGTGAATACAGAGGATTAGTTATCCAAAATGCAATTTATTTTTTAATGGTTTATTTTTTTATACGTAGGTATGTGTAATATATATACACTCACATTTATACATCTATAATATAGGTATGTATAATCATTCCATCCAGACGGCACAATATGCAGACCAACACGTCTTTTTTACGTCCGCTTCATCTTGCATGTCCTTGTTTCCACTCTGTGCACATTTTACTAACCAAACCAGACACATAAATATCGTCTTAGAATATTATTATTCTAACGTATTTCTGTACATGTTTTTATCAGTTACAAACACCGTGTTTATATTTGATGTTTACAAAGTTATCGATACTCGAACATTGCTTATATCGTATGTATAAATTATACACTTATGTATATTATACAAACACATATACAAATATGAACATGTTGACATTGCATTATATTATTATTATTATTATTATTATTCCTGGATCTGTAATCTGTATACGATATTACAATACACTATTTAGTCAAAACCTCTACACCGGCATTTTTACAATTACAATGTCAATACTCAATAATCTTGCATAATAAAGTATATTAATAATTAACTCACCAAAGTGTGAGTGATTGTCGTTGTGAATGTTGAATAAATTAAAATCCAACCTAACCTATATATTTTAATAATTTAATATTGTGTGAATTATAGTAAATAGTAACGAAGATGTTATGTTTATTATAGGTAGTTTGAATATGACGTCTTTAATATTCAATTTTATAATACAAGTAATTAAACGTTAAAAGTATTTAAATAATATTACAAACCGAAATGAATTATAAAAAAATGTGTTGTTTTAGTTTCTTATTAAAACAAAAGATACTATAGCCGGTGTTGGTGAGTTGCGGCCTAATCCCTAAATAGCGTACGAGTTGTGGCCCAGGTTTATGATAGGTACGTACGAATCGTGGCCATACAATAATGTATATATTACATATATATATTATATACTTTATGTCCATGTGTAGTATATAAACATCACAATATTACGTATTTTCTAGTATAAATTGTCGTACTTATATTAATATTTGTCTTAAAAAAAAATAAGTAATAAAAAATAAAAGTATTGGTATAATACAATAATCATAATAATGTCGAAAAATTAGAAGTATTCATATATAAATAAAAAAATGTTGTGTTATATAAATACAAATTTGACTATTGTTTTGACAAAAACTTAAAAATTATTTCTTTTAAATTAACGTTTATCTTAACGAGTTAACGAAAACATATGAGTAACTTTTAACTCAACTTAACTTTATTATTTTAAAATAATTAAACTTATCGAGTTAAAAAAAATCGTTAGCTTGACCAGCCTTGGTAATAGGTATAAACATATATTATAGGTAAGGTACATAGATAATGATAATTACTCGGGCCGCTCTATACCTAAAATATTATCGGGCCGGAATTCACCGGTCTCCAACACCGGAAACGGCAAGTCGGGCCGCAACTCACCCACAGCCACTATAGCATACCAATCTTTTAATACCTATAAGTTTTGACTATACCTTTTGTCTGGTCTCTATAGATTTATTAATCTATGAACCTAAATTGGTGTAAAATTGGAGTTTTTTCAATTTATAAATGTATTGTTCCTAAAATATTTTTTATTTATAATAATGTAACATTCTAAAAAAGTTCGTTATAGGTCGTATAACGTTCTCTATATTTCCCTTTTGTTAAAATTTTACAAATTAAAATGTTTTTGGATAGCTATTGATGTAGCGGGTCCTATGAAACTGGCCAAAAATAGTGTATTTGTAGAGACTTGAGTTAAATCTCTCTGTTCATTCTAGGAATTTATATTCATGTCACTTTACAGTTTCCAATAAATAAAATAATTTTACTTGGTATGTGTAAACTTGAAAAATAGTTGTAAACATTCTAAAATACCAACATTTCATTTACTAAATTAATAAATGTCGATGTTTATACTAAATTATAAAACGACGTGCAATTAAAATACTTTGATAAGCCATAACTCATAAGGTACCTAGTACCCGTAATATTTATTAAATTTATTAGTTACCATCTATTATTACTAACTTGTTAGTTTGTAACCCGCAGTATATAATTTATATTTTAATTATTAAGGTTGCTTAGGCTATATGAGCTAGTATACGATTAAAATATAAAAAAAAAGTAATTACTTTGGAAGAATTAAAATGTAGTGATTCAAGTTCAGAAACACCCAATTTATCCTCAATGAAAGTATTTTAATTAAATGTGATTTTCTTATAGCATTATATAGAAAATAAACTGTTACTTGTTTTTATTTCACAATAGCTGTATACGTTGCCAATGACAAATTAAATAATGCCAGTAAATTTACCCTGTCTCCATTAAATGTAAACTGCATGAATTTTTCACAGTAATTTTGGTGGGTTTGGCCAAATATAAAATATAGGTCTAAAATGATATAAAATTATAATACCTATTAAATTTTGTTGCTACGATTGCAAACGCTTTTTCGAACGAAAATGTCGAATCTAGGAAAAAAAGACCAAGGAAAAAAAGAACACGGAAAAAAAGAACAAGTAAAAAAGAACAAAGGAAAAAAAGAACAACTTTTAGAAATTTTAAACAGTGTCCCACTAATCAATATTTTTTAAAACAAAAATTTTAATATAATGCACAGACACTTATGCTATATTTTTGGTATTATTTATAATAAAAAAATACGAAACATAAATGCAATAAAGCTTAGTATAATAATATAGAGTAAGATACATTTTTATTACTGGAAATGCCCTAAGTAATCCTAGTGCCCTTATAGTTGACTATTATAGGTGACCTTTTCATACTTTAGAGCTATAATTTGAGTGAACATATTTTAGTCTATTGACAGTCATTGAAGTGTTCAAGTGTTTTCATTAAATTTTTATACTTCAATTTTTTAAATACATTTGAAATGGAAATTGTTATGAAAGCAGTATCAAAAATGAAATTAATGGCTATGACATCCTGTACAAATCCAGTCGAGATTTATGCTCGAGGTGTCTCCGAGTTCGATGAAAGTTCTAAATCAAAAATTTATGTTTCGTATTTTTTTATAATAAATAATAATAATAATAATAATAAATAATACCAAAAATATAGCAAAAGTGTCTATGCATTATATTAAAATTTTTTTTTTAAAGAATATTGATTAGTGGGACACTGTTTAAATTTTTTTAAAATTGTTCTTTTTTCCGTGTTCTTTTTTTCCTTTGTTCTTTTTTTCCGTGTTCTTTTTTACTTGTTCTTTTTTTCCGTGTTCTTTTTTTCCTTGGTCTTTTTTACCGATTACCAAAATGTCAATTTAAATTGTTCATATAGTTGAAAACACTAAAGTGTCTAAAACCCTGGAAAATAATTAATGACGATTAGAATCATATTACTTCCACTAAAGAATAAACCTTTTTTTAGGTTAAAGTGTTTTTAATAGTGTGTAAAATTATGTGATTTATATGCATAGTTATGGAATTATCCAAGTATCCTACACTGTGGCGTACCCAGGGAGGGTCTAAGGGAGCTTCAGTCTTCTCTATTGGCCGTGTTATGGTATGCATATTATTTAACAAAAGACAAGCAGAGGTCATGATACTTCTGAAAACAGTTTTAATGAAACCTTTTGCGTATTATAAATTATTTGTAGAGGTTATTATGGTTACGGAATATAGTAATAACGACTTAGTAAAAGGTAACTGATATCAAATTATAATTAAGTTTGTTTAGCCCACCCCCCTCCCCACATTGAAAAATACTGGGTCGCCACTGATCCTACATGTATAATAATATGACTATAAAAAATAATATAATTTGTTTTTGAAATATTTGAATTAATACAAAATATAAGAAAATCGCTACAAGACAAATTGAGTGAACATCCAATGCAAAAATTTCAACTTCAAACGCTCATAAAATTTTAATTTGACTTACCGGAAGAAATTTTTTTTTGATAAAGGTAGACAAACTAATGAAAGATCTTGTATTACATTTTTAAGTTCAGATATAAAAAGAAAAATTTTTATGATTTTCTTACTAAATATAATATGCTAATTTTCGTGATTTTTACGAAATTTGTCGAAATACTAAGTTTAAATACTCATATAAAATTATTATGCATTTAGGTACTCTCAATTTTTTTTTAATTTCCATTAACAACACTTTACGAGGGACCTTATATTACACTTACAAGTTTTTGACAGCAAACATTTTTTTTATTGACTTTAGTTTAACAAAAACAAATAATCGAAAATTGCATATGCCTATAAATAGTTCAACAAAGTCAAAATATTTTGAAAATTGTATGGTATATAGAAAAAGCTAACACAGATATTCAGTGAAAATTTTATGTAATATCTACAGTCATTTTTATTAGTTACACTAAAAACAAAATCGATTTTTTCGGAAAATGGTTTTGCGTAAAAAATTCCGTGTTACCTTAATTTTTTGTTTGTTTTTCCGGTTGGTTTTGAAAACTATTGCGAATTTTAAATGTTGACCTCCCGAACGCACCAACTAGATTCATTTTCCTACCAGAAAAGTTGTTGTTAAGGATATCGAAGCACTTTTACTGCCCAAAACTGATGAACACAAATAAAATAAATAAAATCACACATCATTGTAAAATCAATACATCGCTCTGCTCAGAATCTAAAAAATTCTAAAATAAATATGAATAGTAATTTGTTTACTATTCAGTGTTGTATATTGACCATGCCACCTCCCCCATTTAAAGTTTTGGCTACACCAACAATACTGCCTACATAATAATATTCATTGTTATTGGGAAAAATAATATGGATAGACAGGCTTCTGGGTGGTTGCTAGAAGCATAATAAAATTCAATACATAGTACCCCTATATAATTGTTCTTTTATTTTGCAATGATAAATCCATTGTTTGAAATTTGAGACCTATAGGAAGCCCTTATTTCCTATAGGTTTATAATGTTTAGGCCATAGGGGTTTGTTTTTTTCCATTACATACAACAACTAGTAACTACTGAAAAAAATAACTAGACTCGCATAGTTACATATTATAAAAGTAATTATCAATAGGTATTATTGTTTTCTAATGGAACAATATTGTTTAGTCTACCTAATTGAAATTTGAATAATATCGAGATCAAATTAAATCTATTTTTGTGTTTTTATTTCGTCTATTGGTGTTGATTTTCAGTTGAAAACTATTAATTCGATTTAATCTTGTATTACCTATATATATTCGATTTATTTTCAATGTTTTGAGATATCTTTCATCAAAAAGAAATTCATGAGTACCCCCGATTTTAAAGGAGAGAGAAATGGATTTTTTGTCTCATTAGTAGTATTTGTAATAGCGTGCAAAAACACGTTTTAGTGTGTTGGACTTTATAATAAATTGCTGCCCAATGTGATTTATATTTAACCCACCAAATAAAACTACCAAAGCGAAGAACACGACATTCCTGTTTCCTGACCTTGATAAATTCAGGTGCTTGTAGCTTGTAATAAGATAAAAAAAAATATTATCAAATTATATACTTGACAAAAACATTCAATTTGTATTTAAAAATTGTATAAGTCATACTGTAGTTCTATAATTCAATTAAATTTTAACTATATTTTGTGAACTTATGGCTTATGCTAATGTCTAAATTAATAACACACATAATGTGTTAAACCAATCAACATGGAAATGCAATATAAAACTACTATATTTACCATGTTTATACTTCTTCATCTTTCTCAGTTAAATAAAAATGTAATAAAACTGGTTTTAACATTATTTGAGAAGTTACAATTTTGGACACTACAAACCTGATATTTAAATTTTTTTAATAATGAGTTAATTTAATAAATAATGATTCTGCAAATAACTTAATATTGTTATTGACAATAATTGAACTAGATAAAACAAATCTCAATATATATCAATTAATGATTACTTTATTTTGTTTCAGGAACAATGATGAAGTAAACTACCCAAATCAATAATCACAATGATCTATTGGGAGATTTTAATCCCAATTTTAATAATTTTAGAATTTTCAAGAAATACTTCAGGTATGATTATAATACATTTTTATACACATACAGTAAATATTTTGTTTCAATATTTTTATTTTTTGCAAAGTTAGAAAATATATTGCTTAATATGTTATATATATATATTTATTAATCTATTCATGACTTATTGTTTCTAGCAATTGGAATCTATTTTACGAGGTCACCCGAATCATTGGTAGCACCACTTCACGATGAAGTAGTGTTTGACTGCACTCTTAATATAAATGTAGACAACATCAAATGGTTGCATAACTCAAAAGATTTTATACATCCAGCTTCAGTACACACCAACAGTAATAGTAGACTTGTTGTTAAAGTAGAAAGTATTGCAGAAACTGGTGATTATCAATGTGTAGCTACCATTGGTGCATCTTCTTTGGCATCCACAGCAGCAACATTGAGTTTGGCTACGCTGAAGGAATTCGATAATCGTTCATTATCATTAAGTGAAGATAAATTTAAAATTACTGCAGGGAATACAGTTGCTCTGAACTGTGGAAATCCTGTTCAAAGTGATCCACCTGCTTTAATTCAGTATTATAAAAATAATCAACCATTACCCAGAACTACTCCAGTATCTTCAGCTGGATCGGTACTGTTGAAAAATATTCAATCTGAACATACTGGTCACTATACTTGTTCAGCCACTAACAATATTTTATCCCAAGTAATAAATTTATCTATGTCTTTATACTTGGATGTTCGTTCAAGTCATGCTGCTGCACTATCCCCGAGGTTTATAAGTAAACCACCATCTTTATATGTTGCTCAAAAAAGTAAATATTTATTTTCACTGATAATTGTTGATTAATTATTTTTGTATAATTGATATCTATATTATATTAAATATATTATTTTATGTAAAAATATAGAACATGTTATGTTTATTTACTTTTAAACATTTTTGAAATTTTAAAAACCATTTAACTATTGTTTTTAACCATTTTAGATTCAAATGTCAGTATTGAATGTGCTCCATACGGTGAACCAGTGCCTACTGTAAAATGGCTCGGAGTTCACAAAAATATACTTATGCATGACAACAAAACCAATATTGAATCTGGTTTGTTAACTATACGTAATCTTAGTATTGAAGATTCTGGTGTATACGATTGTATTGCTGAAAATAGTCATGGAAAAGTTAGTCATTCTATAACACTTCAAGTTCAAGGTAAATATTGTTTTGACATTTTGGCAACACATATTTTAATGTATCAAATTTTTTTGCTTATATTTTAGAGATGCCGTATGTGAAGAATGGTCCCAGTGAATCTGTGGTAATAAATGAAGGCAGTTCTGAGACATTAAAATGTGAAGCTATGGGAACACCATCACCCAAAATTATTTGGTATCTTAATGGGAAACCAGTTAATGATACAAATATACTTGTTAAAGGTTAGTTATTAATGAGCAATATCCAAACAATTATAATATATTTTTATAAAATGATTAAAATATTATTTAATTTAGGAAGCATTTTAACTTTAAACAACACTCACAAGTATCATGCCGGATTTATTCAATGTTTTGCCTGTAATATCCTAGGATGCTCATATTGGGCTGCTATGATTCAAGTCAATCCAAAACAAATTACACAACTTACTTCTCAACAACATTATTATGAAGGTGATTTTAATGATTTTATTATTAAAAGGATGTTCTGTTTGTTTGGATAAATAGACATGATTGTCTTTGGAATATTAAAAATTGTAATCTGTACAGTAATATAATCATTAAATGACTAATAGCTTGAAAAAGGTATAGAAAACAACTTTCCTTATTCATGAAAAAAGTTTTTTAAATGATAATTGTTGGTTCTTGCCTATTTTAAATTCTGAGCAGAACAAGGAACGTATTGATTTTTCAAGGATACATTATTTTATATTTATTTTTGTCTATAAACACAAATCTTTTCAGAAAATTGTCTACAATTAACTTTTAGGGTGGTTAATTTTAGCAAATTTGATCTAGTTAATAGTAAATTCGAGGGAGGAGGGATTCAAAAATTAATAATTGGAAAATACTTACAAAAAACAGCAAAGACAATTTTGCACAGTACCAGTATTTACAGCTGTATGTTGGCGAATTCAATTGACAGAATAATGAAAACCAAAAAATAGATTATGGATGAATTGTTGAATTGTGAATTGAAAATAGGAATTAATACTATTTTTTCTATTAGATTCTACAACACGGTCTCCTCAGCGAGATAGGAAAGACAGAAACCATAAAGGAAAAGGTAGAAAGAAAGATAAAAAAAAAAAAGGAAATGGTATGTTTAATTATAAAATATTGTATGGTCTATGTATTCAATATATTGTTTTAAATGTTCAATACTTTATATTTTGATAGAGATGGTTCCTCCTTCGCAGCCTAATGTAACCAGGTTAACAGAAAATTCAGTGATGGTACGATGGTTTGTTCCACCAAATGATGGACTGCAAATTCGATTTTTTAAATTGCAATACAAAGAAGTAGGTGGAAGTTGGAATACAAGCAGTGATGATATACAAATGCATATTCGATGTTATCAAGTGGACAAGTTATTACCTGATCGAGATTATGTGTAAGTGTTCAACATAACATTGGGTTCTTAAGTTTACTAATATACAAACATTACCAAACTATTTATTTGTAATTAATCTAAATAAAGTACATTGTCAACAAACATTCAATGTTTCAGCAAATTGCATTCTTGTTTAAGACTTATTATTTTTACAATACATAATTATCTAAACGTAGTTTTAGCATAAGCTTATTTAATTTATAATTGTAAATAGTTAGTTTTACTTATGGTAGTATTACAGTTTTAAACATTGAGTTTAATATTGTAATTCTATTAAATTAAATTATCATCTGATGGATTATTTTTACATCACGAATCTTCATTATGTTTCAGATTTAAAATAGCTGCAGTATATTCAAACGATGATAATAAATCTGGCCCAACTTCAAAACATTTCTTTTTGAGTAAAGGACCACCTAACAGATCTCTAATACCTCCAACTTTAGTATCAGCCAAAGCCGTTGATAGTACTTCTATATTATTAGAATGGGAGGTATGTAGTAATTATGTTAAAAAATATAATATGTTTATTTTGAACATCTTTATTAAAAGCTTATTATTTTATTTTTAGTACCTTAATTCTGTATTAGCTCCAGTTCAAGGGTTCTATGTCTATTATAGAGCTACTAGTACTGCAGGTGATTACACCAAAGCCATTGTAGATGGCCAAGATACCCGTGTCTTTGTTGTTACACATTTAGCCCCAGATACTTCATACGATTTAAAATTACAAAGTTTTACTGTACATGAAGCTTCCAATTTTAGCACCATACTCACACACAAAACATTTGGTATGTACCCTTAGATTAAAAATAATAACTTAAATAAATGCATACAAATTCACAATATAAAAGTTTTTGTTATATTTTTATAATATATTATATTATTTGACATTGCAAAAATTAATTTTTTTTAGGAGAACCTAAGACAAGTACAGATACTCCAAAGTGGAGTGACAACATACCAGATAATGTTGCAAATAATAATAATGTATATTCAACAATCGGTGGTGTGAAGTCACTCTACGTTTTGCTTGGTGCAGTTGCTGCTGTAATTGGAGCTATTGTTCTACTTATATTTTTTACAGTATGCATATACAGCAAACGGTTGTCATCACACTCTAATTCTCCAGGTAAATTATTGTTTTTGTATAAAACTTTTAACTACCTATTATTGCCACAATGTATTGCTATTTTATGTTTGATTTCTAGAGCTCAACAAGAGTTCTGAAGCAGTATCAGGGCTAGAGCCACTATCGATGAATGGGTTTGCTCTGAAAAATGGTAAAATGGTTAATGGATGCACATTGTCAATGGCCTCCGAGAATACACACGGGCATACTCATCCACCCAACGGATATGTTATCCATCCGATTAACATTACTAGTAATCCACTTGCTCCTGATGCTAAAGTAAGTTTTTATTTTATGAATTTAAAATTGTTATTAAATTAGAAAATTTGTTTGTTTTTAGAATGCTATAGAGATCTCTTATTTGGCAAATCATAATAACAATTGTTCTGAAAATGAAATTAATTCATTGCCCAGACGAGCTATGCCCTTACCTACAGATACTCCAAGGACGTGGCATTCTAAAGATGCAAAAGACGAAAACTATGTTTGAATTAAATATCCAAAAACCATTGCTGAATACAATGTTGTTTTCAAATAAAGAATGGTGTTCATCTATCAGACTGAAGGCGGTTTTATAACACATAGATAAGATGGAAATCTACAAGACTGAATGCAAAGTCCTGCCAATAAATTGCTCATTGATAAGATACTTTTATACCTAATTATAACAACTCAGTTTTATTTATGTGAAGGATTATTTTGTGTATACTTTTGTTACACAGTCAACTTTTTTTTTATAAATTTATAACTGCATATTTTGTGTACAATAATTGTAAAATTATTATCAGTATTGATTTTTTAGTAATTGCTCTTATTTGTTTGTTAACTATTTTTTTTATTTTTTTTTTTACATTGTTTTTAGTTATGCAGGGTACTTATGTGATTTAGATTAAGAATTTATATTTATACGATTACAGAATTTAGTTTTTAGTGTACCCTTAAATAATTGTGATCTTTGTGTTTCATTAATTTCAACTAAAATTTTAATTTATTATCTATATTAGCTGTATTACTAAACAGTGGCGCGTTGGACTTGTTTTTGACAAAAATCAATATTTAAATCTGTTCAAAATATGATCATTACCCAGTGGCCAAGTTGTGCTCATGGGTGTGGCTTTATTTCAAAGCACTGATCTAGCTCAGTGACTTGGTAGGAGAAGTGTCTGACTGCTGCCTGACAAAAACTGGTCACCGCCGGATAATGATCTTATTTTGAACAGAGTATAGACATACATATTAATAAACTTAATTAATTAATATTTTATTTTTGGTATAAATTACATTAATTTACTTTTTTGAGTTACATAGTAAGAATTCTAAATCATTGCTATCAATTATAGTTCATTTTTCCTTAAATACTTTAACCTAACTGTTATTTTAATTTATTTATGTAATTGTAATTTTATAATCATATTACTGCCCAAGTGATTGCTTTTTAAAGAGTTGTCCTACATGTGTCACTATTATATAATGTTCTCGTACTATTAATTTTGTTCGCTCATATTGTAATTCAGTATTAACAGTAACTAGTAACTATTTTCTACTTCCTATATTTGTGTTTCTTGTATTATGTTATCTGAATTTTAAATTTTAATGTATAGTTATAAATAATTTAACAATATGTTAAGTCAAAGTGCAATTTTAGTTTATTTTTATACATATTATTTTAATGTAAATTAATTTTTATATTACATTTTTTTTTCATGTATTCTATTATTTTCTTTACAAACCTTTCTTCAGTAACCATTCTTTAATTCTAGACACATGATCTCCATGAATACATAAATGACCACATACTTCATGTACTTTAGTAGCAATTATTTTTTTATCTCCGTATATTCTTGTCAAGTATTTTTTTATGGCCTCTTCTAACATCCATATGTTACCATCTACATTGTTTATTTGTGTTATACGTCTTGTTCCTCTCATGGAAACTTTGAGATACACAGGTAGCATATGATTGCGTGTCCGATGGACAAAGTAAGGATATTTTCCAAATGTCGCTGTAAAACCATAAATAATAATAAAACATACAAACACCTTATCATATTATTTTTTTACATTAGGGTATAAACTTTAGAGAAGTATAATTTTTTATCAATATTTTGATCTACTTCATTTTTACATGATTTGGTCATATCGACACAGTTTTTAAGTTGTATAAATAAAATATGATTTATAATTTTAAAACAACTTATTTTTATACCATAATTAATTAATATTTCACTGGGGATTTATATTTAAACAAATTTAATTCTGAATAATTATTCAAATAGTTATAAGTTGGTATTTACTATTTACAAGTTTTTTTGTATTAAAACAATAAACATTGCTTTAAATTGAGAAGTTTATCAGAAGTGCCACCTGACAGAGTAAATTAGTAAATCTCTAGGCCAGGGGGGTGTCTGACATCTCTAGGGGTTATCAGGAACTTTGCAAAAAAAAAGTAAATTAAAGCAGGGATATGATACTGTATAAATTGGGTAATCGAGGCCTTGAACACCGTCGTGGCATACTTAAAATAGGAAATGATAAACAAGCTGCCCCGCTTTTGTGACAGTAAATGTTTCCTGAATACAGGTAATCAAGGGTCTAACATCATGTTGGTATTGGGCTAGTTTCTTAGGTTCAGGCTTCAGATTATAGATACACAAGAACCCGATCAGCTGATCGAGTGTCGCTTTTTTATTATAGAACAAGATTATTGTTCTATGATAATAAAGTGGACTTTGATGGTGGGTTAACTTTGAACAAAATAAAAGATAATATGATTTTGTTAAATGAAAAAGTGTTCAAGTTTTCAAGTCAGTGTGGAGATTATTATTTTTAATGCTCCAAGGAGCAGAGATAATTTGACACAGCCAAATTAATTGTAAATTTACAAAATTAGAAAAACAAAATGAAATTGCTAGCAAAATTACCCACTGCAGCTCAATGCACCAAAAATGTAAATGCAGAAATACTTATAAGAAGTTATAACTGATGGTTTAAAATATTCCAATCAGCAATATCTTGTCAAACAAAAAAATATTAAAATATTTACAAACATTTCCATACTTTTTTTAAGATGAATAATAACCACAGAGTATAATATGATATAATATGTATATTATATATATATTATAATTAACACGTTCAGTTATATTATATAGATGTTGTTTACCTGTCTGTGGCTGCCATCCTGATGGCAAATCTTTACTGTCAGGAGGTGTAGGTATGATAGTCATCGGAAGAAGTCTCTCAACAAACTTCCATTCTTCTGGCGAAGATGATACTTCATATTTGGCATAACATGATGAATCTTGAGCTATTGGACTTGAACGGTATGATGAATCACGTTTGTACATTAAATTCTATATAACATCAATGATAAAAAATTCACAAAAAGGACCAATTGTGTTTATAAAAAATATTTATATATTTTGTATGAAGATATAATTTATAAAAATAATCAACCTCCTAACTAAAATGTATCAAATTATACTTTCAATAAATTGCATTATGTTAATTAGTTTTAACTCACGATGCCAGTGGTGGCTCGTGTTATGGCGCACAGAAGCATATGAACTACCCAGAAAAAATTACATAAAAAATTAAAAACTTTATGATTAAAATTAGGCAGTTATTAATAATTGTGCACATGATCTGAACACAAAAAAATGTTCATTATAAAAGAAAAGTTTTTTGTGTTGACATGTATGTTTACACCATGAGCCAGGGTCGTATAATCGCTTAGGCTGTGTAGGCTATAGCCTAGGGCGGTAACATTTTTTTTAGAGTGGCCCAAAAACAACGTAGAAATATTAGTAAAGTATCAATACCTATGTAAATTAGGCGGTAAATTTATTTCAGCCTATGGGCAGCAAAAACATTAATCCGGCCCTGCTCTGAGCACATATTTATTCTACTCTGAGACCTGAGCAGCAGTACAAATATTAACTACATGCATTGCCGTGTCGGGAAATAAAACATGATCTTTTGGTAAGTAAATAGATAACTGATATGCTTAAGTATTTGATTTCAATGATAGTTTAATGCTTTTGTAATACTTGAAAATGGCAAAGATTTGTTTAAAAACTTTATTTATTATTTTGTAGCTATCCATGAATCGTGGTTTAGGAGAAACTATATGAGAAATTCAAAAATCTACAAGTGTCTTGCTGTTCTTTGAACCCAGCAATTTTAAACACTTTCATTAGATATCCGTATCCTGATTAGTGATTTCCAAAATATTTTAAAGTCACTTACGTTTAATCGCAAAGTAATTCCACTTCTAAGCATGGCATTTTTGAAAAGTATTCGTACAGCCATAGCGAATTTCAAGCAGAGTAGTTTAGAAAAACAAAATTACTTAAATATTAGAAAAATTTAAAATACTAATAAGTAATTGTACAGTGTGTTATATTTCTATGAGCATGAGAAATGAGTATTAACTATTAAGTATATCAGCATTCAGCATGAATTACGACTATTACGAGTATTTTAGAAGCCGCAAATTGTTTTTGGGTTTTTATCACAGAGACACAGAACAAAAATAATATATTATTAACAAGATAAAAATATTCTTTATCACAGTTCTTATCATACTCCGGGGAACTATCCTATATTTTGTTCCATACATTACGGCACAGATATATATATACAAAACACATATCTATAACCGTGCATTACAGTAACTACAACTTTTTTTACTACTAGACAAGAACTGAATTACTGAAGAACTGTATAACAACCACAAACTTAGTCTTCAGAGCAAGTCCGTGATCACAACCTTACTGCAATACGATTTACGAGCGGCGGTAAAACATCTCGCAGTGATGACGTAACTGTCTTGACGACAAACTACAATATATCTAAACATCTTACCCTATTACCCCGCACTCCCGAACATATTGAGTAATCTATCGTTTGGCCTCTTTCCATACACTCATTGCATTTGCTTGTATAGTAAGTTGTAGTATAAGGTCTATGGTTCTATATAAATCGTTTATTTTCTAGGATTGGTTGATTTTTTTTATAGCGATAGGTATTAGGTATAAACTGTTCATTACATCACTGTCTGGTTATTCCTTACTACCATATTGTTCTGTGGTAATATTCACAATTATTATTATTATTATTATGGTTTGTACTGGTTACTAAATTACTTGTATTCAGGACTGTTTTATTCTTCCATTTTGTAAACAGTCAGCTGGCGTGTCATCCGACACACTGTACCAATATGTTAATGATAAGAGACAACAAGACCTTTTGTTGTTTTCTGAAGCGAAATAGTTAATAGACATTAGACTCATCTTTTCAAATACCTTCTCAACTAAATAAAAGATACAGTTTATGAAAACTAATATTTTTAATTTTACCACAATTTTTGGTCAATCGTGTGTAGATCGTGTTGGGAATTCGCTGTAGGCCATCGTCTTTACTTAATGGCCAATATGTATTTTATGTTCTCATTGACAAAACAACACAATCATTAATTAATGATTACACTATGAATACTACACAGCTTTAAAAATAATATAAATTATCTGTTTTGTTGTCGGAGATTGTCGTGAAATGGCCGGTAAAACTCCATCCGAAGTATGTATCAGCTTATACATTGTTGTTACAAGTACATATTTTTTGTAAAATATTGTTTGATCATTTTTTTTATTTTACATAGAAAAGACTTCATAAAGAATTGATATCGCTCGTTAAAGAACCTCCTCCAGGAATGGTTGTAGATGCTGACCAAGCTGAACAAAATCTCAATATGTTAGTACAAAATTAATCTTTGCTTTTGTGTTGGCTTAAACTTTTTATTTGATAATGTGTAATTTGTAATTTAATTACAAATATTTAAATATTATGTATCCTGTGATAATATTATTAACATCTTAAGAGAATGTCACATTGGCGTGTATTATCTCCATCTTGCAAACATACAATATAGGAAATTTGCTTTTAGTTGAACCAATTTTGTGCTATTAGGCTTAAGGTGGTTTCACACCTAGGACCTAGCAAATGTTTGCAATGTTGACTCAATATAAATTGTTATCTTAAAATTAAACATGGTTGCGTCTTGCAAATATTCCCTCGTGTTAAGTATAATGGCTATGGAATCCAACTAGATTGAATCGACCTATTACCAAACTTAAAGATAAGAACATTATGTACTGATTATCAATTAGTTCTTTGATTTTTTACGTTATTTAAATTCTCCAGCAAGTTATTGCAATTTAAAATTTTTCATAACTCAGTTACAAATAGAAATATTATATAAAATCAATGCAAATTCACTAGTATATTTAAAATGTATTGGTTTTAATTATAATGTGTTTTTGTTTTATTGTTTGTTATTAATTTTATCATACATTTATTGTATAGGTATTAGATATATATATTTTGTTAGGATCTTGTAGCTTTTATGTAAATTTAATACTAAAAAATATGTATTACTTGTTCTGTAACATAAATTTGGATGTTATACTATCCAAAGTATTTAATCTAGTTAACAATCTAATATTTTAGACTTGAGTAAGTCTTGCAGGTCAGCACCAGATAGTTAGGATTAATTAAAACGAATGAGAGTAATTTCACCAAATAAAAGTTTCAGTAGAAGAATTAAACAAATAATTGAATTAATTTAAAAATGTCAACTTGGATTTTCTAATAATCTAACTACCTGTGATTTAAGTATAACATTTTTTTAAACAGGTACAACTGAAGGATTTTTTTTGTTTCAAAATTATCTGGTTTTAGTGATAGTTATAACTTCATTAGTTCATAGCATATCATAGATATTTTATTTTCTATATGATGTTTAATTAATTAATCTTACGTTTTAGTTGGACTATAAATATGCAAGGTGCTGAAGGTACTATATATGATGGAGAACAGTTCCAGTTGCAGTTCAAATTTGGTACCAGTTATCCTTTTGAGTCGCCTGAAGTAAAAAATTTTTATTTTATTTTATTTTAACAATTTATTTAATAACAATAATTTTTTTTTAAGGTTACATTTGTGGGCCAAAACATTCCAGTTCATCCACATGTGTATAGTAATGGACATATTTGTTTATCTATTCTTACTGATGACTGGTCACCAGCATTATCTGTTCAATCTGTCTGTCTTTCAATTATATCTATGCTGAGTAGCTGCAAAGAAAAGGTGATTTTCACAAAAATGACATAAATAATAATATAATATTCTGCAAGGTTTTACTAGTTTAAAATAGTGAAGGAATATAAATAAGTGAATCCTCACTTAAACACATCATTTTATAGAATAATATTTTTTCACTTTCACATTACTAGATTTGTATGTATATATTTTGTTTAGTGTATCGGGTGTATGCACTAAAAAGGAGTAAAAAATGTGCATACATTTTTCAACTTAAAATTAAAATTAACATTAAATGTAATAGAAAATAATGTTTTCCCTATTAGTTGTTTGTTTAAGAAAAAAAAAGCCAATCGTAAATATTTGCAATTAATTCGTTAATAATACCAAGTACTTACTTTTGATTGTAAGTACTTGACAGTTGCTATATTTTATCATTTCTTATTTATTTAAAATAGCCTTTCGATTTAGGAACAATTATTAAGACACGGGACCATTTGAAGGGGGCCTAGTCGGTGATCGCTGACCTGGCCAGACCGCTACTGAATAGGACCCATTGATTCATATTTCTAATTTAACTATTTTTATTAGTACAGCCATAAATTTGTTTTTAAAAAATTGAATAGATAAGTAATTATAAATTTACATTTGTATAAGTATTTCAAGTACAATTAATACAATATGAATTCTGATATTTGTTGTAAACTTGTATTGGACTTAATTATTTAAATTCTAATGTGATTGCATTATTGCATGTATCATCATATATTATAAAATTATATGCTAAACCACAAATAATTTGTATTATAATTTACAGAAAAGACCTCCAGACAATAGTTTTTACATAAAAACATGCAACAAAAATCCAAAAAAAACAAAATGGTGGTACCATGGTAAGCAAATAAAATCCCATACTTTTATGAACCGTTTATTATTATTGTAGTTAATGAAAAAATATTAAGATTTTGTATTTATGGTTAATTTGTTTTCTTTATATTTTTAGATGACAAAGTTTGAAGTATTGAACATCCATTATTTAATCTTTTCACTACAATATATTCTTATTTAGTGAAAATTGTGATCTTATTTTTATTGCAATTAAATGTACTCACTTTAACAAAATCATTAATTAGACCCAGATCCTGTTGAATGTACATTTATTTATTATAAATAAATATGATTACTTTTCAATTATTATACACACTAATAAATATGTAATGTACTATTATTTTCTTAAGTTGAGTAGTGTATTTTAATAAATAATCTGAACCCATATTGCTAATAAAATATTCCATGAACAAGGTAAAAATATATTTGTAAAAATCATGTATTTATAAACATAACATAGGTACATTAATATATTAAATTGTAAATCATAGATAAATGGAGTATAAAGTTATTATCCTTATTTATTGGGAATATTTTAATTAAAATAACACAAATGACACATTTTGAATAATTTAACTAATTGATATTGATTCCTGATTTAATATATTTAAATATCTATATTGTCAATGGTATTTGTATTTAATATTTGTTAACGGATCTTTTTGCACTCAATTCAAATATTTATTACTTATAAAATTGAATTTGGTTTATTATGTTTACATCCTTTTTTTAAATATTTTAATTTGTTCATCTCCTTTCTGTGAAAGTTACAACTTCAGCCATTAGCTACTAATGGCATAAACTATTTTTATGTTCTGGCAAGCTATAATTATTTTAATTTTTCTTTTTCTGTAACAAACTATTGTTAATAAACTTGAATGGGCAGTAGTTTCCCCACCACTGCTTTGAATGGCTAAAACTTATTTATTGCTTATAAAGTTTAGAGGGGCAAACAAATGGAAAATTTTCACCCGGCGATTGTAAATATAATAAAAAATATCATTATTATAAAAAACAATTGTTACAATTTTTTTTCAATTATACAATTTTTGCACGTACGGCGGCATCGAAAATGTTCCTGGTGACTTAGAAGTTTCGATTCCAAATGGTTCCACATTTTGTGATACTTAAACTTGTGATTGTGTTGCTTCATTCGTGTTTTGAATTGTATCAATATTTTTGAACACAGGCGACATATTTATTAGATGCATGATAACATCTTTTTCCCATTAAGAGGACATTACACCCGAGTTTGCTATTTCCGTCTTACAAATGTAAAACATACCAAAAACTGTTTTGCTCGGAAAAGAACAGAGATGATTATACGGTAATACCTAAGAAACGAAATTTTCACTACATTTAGTACCTACTTTGACTGTGAAATACCGTTTTTATTTTTTCGATATCGGAGCTACAAAAATGTTATTCAAGTTTGAAAAACACAAAAATTTTGAATTTTGAAACAATGAGCACTTTTTTGTGTAAGTAAAAAAAAATTTACAATAACAATATTTCACACATAATGTCCTCAACTATATTGTTTATAGAGGAGTCTTAAAATCTTAAGTCTACCCTTCACTATAACCTGAGTGGTTCTCAGTGGTATCAATCTTCACTATGTTGTACATTTGTAAGACCAAAACAACACATGCGGGTGTAGCGTCCTCCTAAGGCTGTTAAAAGCGGGTTATTTTGTCGTGGATTTAGATCAATAAGCGGAAGGAAAAAAATATTTGAACATATTATTCGCTTCTTGGCTGTGTCTTGAAGGAAACGAATACTCATTACTCAATATACTTATTCTGTTATTCAACAGTTCAACAAATCGAAAGTCCATTCCCGACATACACTATAGTAAAGAGAATATAGAATTCCAACATGTTTTCAAAATTAAAATTGGGGTTTTAGCACTGGGTGACTTTTTCATCTGCTTTTTGGGACTTGCATGTTGAAACTTATTTTATCGCAAAATATAGTGACGTTTGACTGCTCATAATATGTACGTTGAGGATTTCTATGAATCTTAGCCTTAGTTTATTTTTAATTACATTAAGCGTTCGGGTAACTCATGCACACTAATGATCAGTTACTATATTATACATAATCAAACATCAATCACGATGGATATAGAAAATTTCCTAAATCTAACCCCTTAAAAATGGTTCGATTTCAATAGCTTTATCGCGTTGAATCCTTTGAACATTTGATTAACTTATTATTTAAGTAATCATTAGTCAACAATTTTCTACGCTGTCCCTCTATCTACCACCGGCCCATCAATATTTATTTATTTTAAATTTTATTTCATTTTTAAAAATAACTTTTTATGTATAATGTGTTACCTACTCTTTGTGAAAAAAACAATCACATAGGTACCTACACAATATAAAGACACCAACTACTTTCCCGTCTATGTGGTTGAAGTAAACTTGAATATAAAATATATTACTAGCAAAGTGAATAGTGACTTCGCATAAACAATCACTTTTTTTCATGAAATAAAAATGGTAAATTCTGTAAATAAATGCTAGCTGACATAAATGTAGCCATTTAGGAACGGTTGAACGGTAAAAACTAATTTAGTTTGTTTTTAAAAATGTTGGAGTATAAAATTGATTTCGTCGATTGTATAAAGACGAGCCACTTTATTCTGCATACTGCATCTGCGATTTAAGTCTACGCGACCACACATGCCTATATAAGAATATAGGACTATAGGTTAGGTGTCATAAAAACAGATTAAAATTAAACGCTTTAAAATTTCGTTTTAATATTTTATCATTCTAATTCAAAACTAAAAAAATGAATACTTCATTATTGTTGTTTACTTTGAAGTACTTAACTATGTTTGAGGTCATATTTCAACTTAAGCTTCTGTTTTCCTATCATGTTAAACATAAACTTGCTTAAAATTCTTAAGATATCTCGACTGTTTAAGTTCTAAGTGTTCCAACACCAACGGAGTTCAAATATAACCGTTGTCTCAAATTATTATGTCTCAATTGGTGTCCCGACAATTGAGCGAAGACAATTGAGCGCTGCGACAATTAAGCGCTTTATAATATTATACTGGAAATAAATGGATGTTTTTTCCACTTTTGTCAATCTATATGGAGACATATTCAAAACACGGGACTTGCCGTAAAATACTGTGAAAATTCCGAGTTTGCATTAAATATTAAAATGCATTAGCATATGTTCCACCAGAGTCTGTTATTTCTGCATTCGAAGACCTATTACAAACTGATTTTTATAAAGAACATGAAACAATATTGACACCTCTCTTAGACTATTTTGAAGACACATGGATAGGTCGTATTAGTCGTAACAGGCAACAAAAATCCCCAAAGTTTCCAAAAAAATTATGGAACTGTTATGGTTTGATTAAAGATGACATACCAAGGACCAACAATGCCATTGAAGGATGGCATAATTCATTTAAATCAATTTTAAATGTAGTTTATCAATTATTTGGAAATTTATCGACGCTTTAAAAAAAGAGGAAAAGTTGAATCGCGAGAGAATTCACCAGTTTATTGTAGGTAATGATCCAAAATGTGGGTCAACCATAAATCATAATATTTAAGATATATTTGTTAAATAAATATGTTTTTATGCGAATGTAGGTATCGCACACATCATCGCAACATTTATTTCGGTCAAACCCCGACTAGTTATATAGTTACTTACATAGTTATAACCTCTACTATTTCAGTTTTGTTGTCAAGGCTACCACAAATGTTTATTTATCATTTAAAGAAGTTATGTTTTTCGTAGCGAAATAATTTTGCATTTTGAAATATTCTCGTTAAACTAAAAATCGTTTCAACACAATACGGCATAAGACACCACAGTTGTAGATCACACGATGTTCAAGTGCTTGAATAAAGTCATGAGCAGCTTTTTTGAGTTGCCGTCGTCGCTGGACAATCGTCATCCAGACACACTCGGTCACGCCTGGCTCGGATCGGCATTTTTGTTTGGCAAAGTTTTCGTGTACGAGCTGCTTCTAATGTGGACCGAGACCATTATGATCTTCACCTGGTTCGGACGTGTCTTCGTCGACGTCTATTGCCTCCGTCCCGCCAGAGCCAATCGTGATTTATCGGAAAAGGTGATGTGGTTTTTGTCAGCAGCCTTCCAGCTCATCTTAATCCTGATGGTCCTAGGCAACTGCTGCTTCATCACGTTCACTTTACTGAAATGCATAAAAGAAGTCGCTATCTGGGTCAACTTGCTCGGAGCCATCACGATGTCGACCTTCAAGTACTGTCGGGTCGTGATCTCATTTGTCGCCACGGTCATGGTTGTTGCACACTCGATGTACGCGTTCCGAGCCGTTGCTCGCTCCATTCGTCGTATGTTTCGGACCTCCGCGCACTGGTTAGAATACCCAGAACAGCACTTCACGACCAACAGCCTAATACGCTGCAGCATTTTCGTCTACGCGATTGTCTGGGCCACCGATATGTTCACATTCATCTATATCCCGGGGTTGGTGATTCTGATGAATTCTTTAATAATATGAGCACCTACAGCCGCCAAGTACCTGTATCCTATTTTTGGTGGGAGCTCCGTTCCTGGTCACTGTCCACTTCAGGTTCATTGTTATTTTTGTTAAGACTTTCGATAAAAACTAGTTAAATATATATATTTCCTGTTGATAAGTTTATAGGGAGTAAGTCTATAAGCATAGATAATTAGTACTCTACTATGTTGGTATAATACTTACAATTCGATATTTTGTTCGATATTCGGCAATCAGTTTGATTTGTTACAGTTATAATACCTTCAAATTAAAAAATACTTTGAACATGTCAATAAATTAAATTTATTTTATAAACATATTGAAGGAACATAGATGTGAAATTACTTAATTTTACCTATTGTAATCAAACCACCACAGATGCATAACATAATAGGCACTTCAGGTTCATTGTTATTTTTGTTAAGACTGTCGATAACTAGTTAAATATATGTGTACATTATTATAATTAATATACATATGATATGTTATCGTCTGTACAATGTGTAGTATAATAAACATTTAAGTTTTCCATTAGACATTTTGTTTGTTTTGAATAAACATGTATTTCCCATTGAAAATAATCTCTGTGGTGGCTTCCACATTTTATTTGTACCTACTCTTTCAAATTCAGCTTGACGAATGTATATTATTTTTACAGTAAACACCGATACAGCTGGGCAGAATTAAGTTAAAAAAAAAATCTAATACTACATTTCCGAAGAATAGTTCCATTTTCATTTATTCATACATATGAATGGAAACCACCCCTAACACTGCTGTTACTCATTGAGTAGTAGGACTAGCACATGAGGTCATTCTAAGCTTTAAACGACACTTTAATAGTATTATAGAATTAATGTAATGATTTTTTTATAAATTTGTTTATAATTTAAATATTTTATATAGACTTACCCATTATTTTTTTAAATTCTATTCTCGTATTTGTCTGTTTACACAATATTGGATACATTATGTATCATACGTATACTCCATTCACCAAGAGAATGTGATTACTTCGTGCATACGATTGGTGCTGAGGATTGAGTTTTTACAGTAAGATACACACGTTTTGTCAACCATATTCTCTCTCCGAACGCAGTGGAGAAGATCTAAAATGCAATTTATTATGGAAAATTTTAAACACTGCAGTAATGTACCTATTTTGCCTATACTATACGCCGGGTAAAACAAATATTAATTTTTTTTTTATTAATTAACCCGAGGCAACATAGGCTGTTAGGTGGCTACTTTTAGTAGGTTTTCAACTGTGAAGGAGGACATGGCTTATTTGTAACACTTGTATGTGTGAAAAGGATTTGTCAATAAGAACCCGGAGTTATCCATCCAGGAAGTAGTGGCACCGGCCGATACTGTCCCTCAGATCATGTTTTGTATCTGAAGCCAGACCGTGCCACACACACATATTATTGTTTTAACTTTTAAATCAGTATAAAATATGTTATTAATATAAATATTTTATATTGAACAGTTGCTACTTCAACCCGTTTATCAGCGTCCAGTATAACATATTGTAATCGGAATTATACTCATGATGATTTTTTTTTTCACAATCATCTCGAAGCGTCTTATAGTATATGTACCTCCTAATCAACTTTTATTTATGAAAATCCTTTTTTTTCAAAAACTTACTTAAAAACATTAGAAAAAAACAATTTTAAAATCTTTAAAAATGATTAATTTTGAAAAAATTTGTATGAAAACTTCTATTTTCAAAAATACTGCATAACACTGTGAAATGTTATGTTTTCACATTTAGATAACTAATGCTAATATGCTAATGTTGGACACTACTTTTTGAAATTGTATGTACCTAATATTTTTTATTTTCTAATGATATGCTCACACATCATTATAGAAATAAAATAAAATGTACCATACTAATAAATAACGGCCAGACTTTCGCACGTATAGAAATTGGAAATATAAAAACCCCAATAAAACAATTGTATGGCAGATAACGGTGACGACTTGAGAGTGCTTCCTTTTTTATACGCTGCCAGAGAAAAGGGTATGGTAAAAAAAGTCCTTGCTGCCGAAGAGAAATCTACCTCTCGGGTGCGCAGTACAGTCCTTTGATTAAGTCCCTTACCACTCTCCGGTCAGCATAACCGTTTCGTCACTTAGACAGTGTATGCGCACCATCCAACATGGTAACAACAAACAACCTCTCTATACCGAATCCTGTGAAGTGTGAGTGACAACTGCAGCCGGCAGGACTCCTTACAACGAGTAATAATCAGTGTGTCTTAATATTTTGAGCAATTCATTTTTGTCACCTTAAAACTTCAACAACGTAACCAGTGGTGTATTGGTAAATATATTTATGGGTATACGCACTAATAAAATTTGTATGCACCCCAAAAATATTTTTAATCGTTACGCTTCGGCGTTTAAACTAACTTCAGTTTTTAAATTTTTTTATTATCAAATATTTAATTTTGGTTATATTACCTATAGGTACGGTATATGGGCATACGGCTATACTGAATTGTCAATAAAATAATATTATAGATACATTACCTATTAACCTATTGGCTATTACTTATATAGTTATATTATATGTTTTTTTCATTAAAATGTATAATAGATAACATTATATCTACTACTTTATTCTTATTAGAATTTAGTAAGCCATATGATACATTGATACCAGAAGCCAAATAGAATTCAACTGAGTATAATATTATTAATTTTTTATACCTCACATTTTTATTTTTTGATATATTCGTTACTTCATTTATCTTTGCTTTCTTCAGTGTGGAGCAAAAAAATTTGTTATTTTTAGGGTAATTTTCGATTCCATTCGTTCATCGGAACTCATCTTAATTCAAATAAACAAACTACAAAAAAAAACAAACTTAAACAAACTACAAGTGTGTAATTATTGCAAGCTATTGTCAATGATGTTACCACAAAATAATGACCGAAGTAATAATATTATTTTAATGACGTACCTACCTTCATGTATAATATTAATGCGTATTTACAATTTCTTGAGCAGGTTTTCGAAATCGAAACGTAATAGCTCGTAGAAGGTATAGCTGTTTATCCTCGTGTTTATCGTATATCTACATATTATTATTTATTTATTTTATCGTATTATCATAATGATATGGACGGTTTTTTCAGTCGAGAAAGGGCGATAAGGACACCACCATGTCTGCAGTATTGATAAACATACAGCTAGGTAAAGGCATTAAAATGATCTACATTTTTAATTTTAATTTTTTTTCTTGGTGGGGTGGGGGGGGGGTTATTTAGATGAAATCTTAGAAATTGCTTTCTATTTTACGGTAAATATTTTTATTGCATATCCCATATCTGATTAGGTTTTGGGGGAGGATAGCTGCACGCTTTTTTATTTTAGTTATCATGTTAAACGCTTTATTGTTTTTTTTTTTAATTGTTGGCGTCAATACTGATGCTATAATATTAAGCCAATGCCACCCTGAAAAGTGTCCATGCATATATTTAGGTATATTTATTATATTTACACTTATCCTTGTCTTCCAAAATCTTTAAATATATTATCTAGTAGGATTAACATGAAATCCGACGTTTGGATATGCAGACATGCAGTGAACATCGCAGCTTATTATAATCATGTTTAATGTTATTAACAATTGTACATTGTTATCGAAAATTCTATGTTCCGACCGGATTCGTGTACTATTTATGTAAATTACCTCGGTTATTGTGAACAGTTGATATACACATCATCAATTCAAGGGCTATTTTAATATTTTATAACTGGTCCGTTTTTAGAGTCTACAAAATAAACTGCCGAAACTGAGCTCGAGCCCTGAAACAGACTTTGGAAAACTTCAAAGTCCTGCAGAGTTGAGAGATGGGAAAGGTCTATGACTTATACAAAAAAGAGTTCAATCTAAATCATAAAATTGTAAACGATATTATGAATACAAAAGTCATGTAAAATGTAAATTAATAAAACCTGTTAACGACGAAACATCATTGAATGACTAATTTTTAATTATTTAAGTAAAAATAATCGTTAATAATGCATTTACATTTTTACTAAATATTTATATTTGTTTTAATTAATATACATATAAATAATTATATCTAAGAGGGGAATACATAATAATTAATTTATATATATAATACATTTCATTATACCCATAGTTAGGTACACGATAATATATACAATAATAATTAATTTAATTTTTTGATATGACAACACAAGTTATATGATATTGATTTCTAGGTATACATTTATTATGAATTTAAGAATTACGATTACCCTATGCCCTATACCTGATGCAACCGCTTCACTTACTTCTTCTTATATTAACTTAACGAGCTTAAAAGACTTCGTAACTCTCCCAGCCTTGCAAATTAGCATAAAGGTCCACACACACTGAAGTGGTAGGCCTGGTAGGGGGCAAACGGACTCATTTTACCGGTACCGCTGCAGTATGTGGGCCTTGGGGACCTTAAATTGTTTACCGTTCACTCGCATAACGCACAACCGGCACGCTGACTTGTACATGTGCTTGCGGGAGCATTCCGCTATTTCTTTTAGACTACAGTCACACACATACACATGATCAATAATTATTAGTTATTAGTTTATTACGCATTCGCGTCTTACAAGATCGGCAATCAGCATGCAATATGCTATATGCATCAATACATGGAAATTGCCTATTTTTTATTCCTTAAAACGGTGACTAAACAGTGCCGCCTAACGATTTTCAATTTCTTTTTTAAGTTCTTAATTGTTTTTTATGCTTAAGACGATGGTGTAAAAATTGTTTTACGGAAACGTTTAAGATGGCATAACCGTTTCAAATTTGCTAAAATAGTACTATTGCGTGTGCGTGCAGCACTCATCACATAAGACATAGGTAACACTATACAGCGAGCGTAATTATACTACGAACCACTTCATTTTAAAGGTGAATTAATAATATAGTTAAGCAGTTGGAGTGTTAGCCCAACTGAATTAGGTACATGTAACATGTTTCATTAATAGGTTAATAAATAAAAACTGTTGTTTCCATAAACAAAATTGTATATTTGCAATCATTGAATTTAAACAAATTTACTTATACATAGTTTGGAACTATTTTGCGGAAAACAGGTAAATCCGTGATTACGAGCAGTTCAGTGCTCTTGCCACTTCTTGGGGTAAAGCCGTAAAGGTTTTTTTCACAAGTGACTGTGTAGTGTATATTCATTAATCCTAAATAAATTATAATTCACGACGAAGGCCATAGCTGATAACTTTACTAATCTATAATAGTATTTGCTGATAATAAACATATTTATCTTATCTACCTTTTGCATATAATCAGTAAACCTTGGCGTAGGCCAACCTAAAAAATGTAAACAAACTTAACACACCGATCAGCTGATTAGGTATTTCAATATTTGTATGTCTCTTTAATTTGGTCTGTGGTATGACTGACGCCTGTGCTGTTTGTTTTGATTATAATTTAATGACGAATAAAAGATTAGTGACTAGTGCGCACAAAAACAACGTAAAAACTGTTGTGATTATTATTTACTGTTTACAAATGAGGAAGAATTTTTAATCAAACCTACATTGAACAAATCCACAGGATTCGATATTCTGTTACTCTGTCGTAAGCACCAAATTATTTGAGCCTTCCAACAACGCTCACCGTAAGCGATACGACTCCAGAGTGTTGTTTGGACCGGGAAAAACAATTGCGCATTTATCAATTTTGACCAAGCGTAGGTAAGACGATGACAACTACTCCAGTAACCCGGATATTTGTTTGACGTGTATGGTTTTTTGTTTCGATAGGATGAGAAGATGGCAACTCTGCTAGAAAATACAAAAGGGATGACAGATTCCGAAACTCATCTGTTGTCTTTCAGCCTCGACAATTTAGAAATCGACCCCACCAGGTAAATATTGTAATTATTGTACAGCTGATTTTCGGGAAATGTCACTGTTTTTGTTTATTTACATACACACATTCATTATTACAAAGGTGGTTAGACACGGCTGGACATAATTTTATTTATCACTTATTGCCTTTCCATTGCAATTCACAAATGTTGATATGTATTTATCTGATTATTGTGTTTACTTTGGTTCATTTAAATAAATGGTTTTGACCTCAGTGTTATTATTATATTATGATTGTTGGGAGGGGGCACCCTCCAAATCAACTTCTTTGTGAAAGTAGAAAATAGATTGGACACATAAATAGAAACATTTATTTTCATTTATTGTCAAGGGTCTGAATTAGCCAATAATCAAAGTATATTTATTTATGTGTATATATTTACTATGTTATTATGTTTTTATGAATTTAACATACAATTATCTAATCCTATTAATACTTGCCTATTTAAATTAAGCTTCTAAACAAAAATAAGAATATGTTTGATTATAAAATGGTTAAATATTTAGGTATGTAGTTGATATATTAATTAGATTTTTATACAAAAATTAATTACATTTTTAGGCCTCATAAATATCCTGGAAACAGTGCGGAAAAGGACAATGATAACAAAGAACTATATCCAACTGGTTGTGTAATATGCCGTTGCATGAATACAAAATCACTAACCTGTGCATATCCTCAAAAACAAAATACTGAATTGTCATCAAAAGATTGTATACTAAGGCCTCCTAAGTTAAACAGAGTAGAGAGATGTAAGCAACAATATGCAGCAGCATCTCCTGTACCTGTCAATCGAAGGTTTAACCGTAAACAATTAAATCGAAAATGGTCAACCGATGATGAATTTCTATCAGAATTATCACTGAACAATAACAACAATAGTAACGAGTGTACTAATGTCATACCATGCACGGATGATGTAACAATTGACGAGTTGGCCAGTTATTTTGAAGATCTAGTACACATTCCTAAAAAAATGTCTGACATGGCTGAACTGATGTACAATTAAACATATACATAAATTATGGATCATTTATTGTTATTCTGTTTTTTTGTCTTTTAGGTAAAACTTTTACTAACTTAAAAAATTATAATAATAACTTGTTGTAATCAATAATATTCAATTGTTATACATAATATTATAACAATTGAATATACTGATTTAAATGTATAGATATGAATTGTTGTCAATGTTTGTTTTTAAAAGCCAAGTCATGTAACAGTATAATTATATAGTCATTTTTTGAATAATCATATGATGTGTACAAGGAAGTAAATTACTTATACTTCATTACTATTCATTATGTAACATACTGATAGTCAAGTGTGTATTCTCAACAATTTTTTACTAAAATAGTTTGGTTGTAAGAATAAAAATTAAATATACATCTTTAATTAGTTTATTCGATGATTAATTTAGAATTAAATTTCTCAAGTACATATAGTTAACTAATTAAAATTATACAAACATTTCATATTTTATTCACATATATTTTCCATTAATTATTTTCTAATTAAATTGTAAAACAAACTGCACATTTAATATACTTAGTAATTAGTACAATGTATTATGTTGTATAAATAAAACCAGCATTTTCAGAATAACAAAATAGTTAAAGAAATTATTTTTCATTAGCCATATACATAAATTTAAATTGTATGTTTTTTAAATTTTATTAAATATAGAAAAAATTTGTATTTATTTTAAATTTTAATAGAGTTACATAAAATGTATTTTACAGAAATTAATAAATATTAGTTATCACCTTAATTATAAATGATTATTGGATATAAAATGTTTGCAAAATACCATGACACGGGTAGAAAGATTTTATTTTATAAATGTAATAATTGATCAAACTTTTCATTGTAATAATTTTTATTTCAATTGACAAAATAAAATGTTATGTTGAAATTTTAGTTTATTATTTTTCTTGTAAAAATATTTTATTTTTTATTCATTTTACATAAATAATTTTTAATCATACTATTAATAAGCTTTAAATTTTTTAGAATTTATTAATATAATGTTGTATACTTTTAATTATAAAACATTGTTTTTATTTTAATTCAAACAACCAAACCAAATTAATTTTAGTCTTATTACCTAAAAGTTATTCTATTTCAAAATTGATATACGTACTTATTATATGTTTTATTTATCTACTAAAATATTTTATTGAGTATTTTTTTTCTGGAGAGGGTAATAATTACTTATTTGTCAAATTAATATGTGTAGGCAATCTTGTGTTAACTTGAATGCATATGATTCTACAGATGATTATTATTTAAATCAATTAAAATTGATTGGTCATGCAAACGTAAATTTTTAAATTAATAAGATTTATTAATTGTTTGTTATAATTTGCTATCTTTTTAAAATAAAAAAATAAAACTATTGACCAATTATATAAGTCATCTTCAGTTATTTAAAATATTGTGAAATGTGTATCATAAATACATTATTCAGTCACAGCTTAATGCCAAGTATTTCATATATTATAATTTATCTTTTTTAGGACATGCTCAATAAAAATCATACAGTACTGTTGTCAGAAATTTATTTAAATAAAATTCAACTAAAAAATATAATTATTTATATAAACAGGCAGTAAAAAAATGCATTGAAGCTCATAAAAAGAAACCAATCAATCACTGACTATTTGAACACCCTATTTTTTGTGCATCACTTTTTGAACCATTTGCACATTTCCCACAACAACCATTGGCTGGTCTATAATTTGGTGTCCAAGCGCCTAAACTGTTATTACTGTAATAATCCATTGGATAACTTTCTTTGCAATTGAAATCGATTTGATTCATGACTACAGCACCCTCATAAGGCGACAGAAATGGTTTTTCAAATGCAGTGCCCCAATCGATAGATAACCGAGGGCACGCAATCTGTATCCAAGCGTCAACTGTGTCTCCAAAAAAAGATAACTTTTGTGGAAATATTTCTGATAAAAGAATAGTCACAGAGTTTTTCAAATGTGATTTCATTTGATCCTAAAAACAAAACAGTACATTACAAACTGACTATTATTACATACATTTACAAACAATAACTACATTTAAATATTAAACATACATGAAAATAATCCAAAACTTTTGTACTTCCTTGTCTTCCTAGAGTGCCTAAAATCAAACCAAACGTTTTGGCATCTTTAGCTCGTTCAATTGCTTTAAGCCGTGTATCTTTCATGACATCATGATCATAGTACTCTCTGGTCAATTTTTTTTCATATGGGTCATACCTAAAATTAATGAGCATGTCACAAACAATATTGTATTAATGCTTATTGAATTTAATATCTTATATAATAATATCTAATTTTATAACTACATAATATGAAAATATGGAATGAAAAATTAAAATAGATAATTTATTTTTCTTATTTTTTTCAATCGGTCTTTATTTTGATTTGAAGTTTCATAGCTTGGCTATTAGTGCTACATGAATTTACATTTTGTTAGAGTTTCAATATTAGTTTAATATTATTTAATAATATAATAGTTAAATATTCTAAGTATTTATTTGAAATTACCTATAAATATCCTTTGCCAGGTACAAGGACTTAAATACTATTTAAAATATAATTTATTGCATATTTATATTATATGACAATAATCATTATCAATTGATCATTAACATTTTTAGTAATAATAATTATTTACTTATGATTTAATTTTATATATTAAAAATTATATTATGTGTTTAACATATTTATTTAAATTCATAATAATTGATGGACCACAAATTGTATAAGCTTAGGAAGAAATACCTAATAATTTTGGATTTAATTTGAAATGTCAAAAAATATGTCATTATAAAAAAAAATTAAACAAATCTAGCCATACTTGTTTACCTGTATGCAGCAAGTTCAGGATTAGCTATCATTATAGATTCTAAATGGAAACGACCATCACCTAGATAAATCAAACAATCGGCATCTGAAACCTTGGGTGAGGTACATCCCAAAATTTCTCCGGGTGACAGTGGTTTTTCTTGAGGAACTTTTACACAATAACTAAATAGAAAAATTGTGAAAATAGAAAAATCTTGTCCGTATTTACAAAGTGTCAATTAGAACGACAATCATAACGTTCAGCTACTAACCCGTCTGTTTTCAATTTATTAATCAATCCTTGCAAAGTGGTGACAAACTGAACAGTGCTTACAAACAATAGTCTCTGTTGTTTTGTAAAGTTCAATTTCACAGTTTCAATGAGGTGAATAGCATCAATCTTGATGTCAACAAAAACATAAAGCACTTTGACCCCTTCAGTTTGATCGACAGGAATGAGGCAACTGTGGCCATAGTGTACTAAAAGGTCGACACCAAGCGCTTTGGCTGTGAAATCGTCAACACAACATGCGCCATAAGTAACATCGCCCATAATTACCGTGTCTGCACCAGTGAACCTTTCAATAATGTCACACAACTGTACAGCAAACATGGTCAGGCCTTCAGGCATTTGCAATGCAACGCGTTTGGCTTGCATTTGACGTAGTCGCCATATGGTCTTCGGCAATTCAAAGTTGTAGTTAGGTGGTAACGATTGTATAGCGGCGATCAGCTCAGGATCATTGGTAATCTCATCGGGTATTTTGTTCAGCACTTTGGCTGATGGTCTGAACACCTTCCGTTCGGTTTTAGCCTTTACGACAACGGCATCAGACATGATCAATGATTCAATTAATATGCAGATGCGTCATAAAAGTAAACCATCTATGTCCATATTCGTTCGTAAATACTTAAGAACATAAATATTTAAAAATGATAATATTAACTCATTCAAATTCAACTCTTTTGAATATCAAATAAATCATTAAATTCTTTGAATATTTTAACAATGTGCACAATTAGTGAACAACTTACTTAATAATATATTATCCGATTACTGATTATCCAATATCGGTATCATAATTATGAATATTCGAAGATTAGAGATGAGGATCTAACTCCGAAATAAAATATGGACCGACTAGAGTTAGAGACGCAAGGTTATTCTGCCACCAGGAGCGTGTCGTTCGATAGAAGGGCTACATTCTTTTTGACTTTTTGAATTTTAATTAAATATGATGAATTATTATTCATTACCTATTTACCTCCATGTGTTAAAGTTGCTAAAGTACACCTAAATGTACAGTTAAAATTCAAAAGGTTTTGAGTATTAAAAAAGTTAAAAATATTCTGTAGTGACTACGAGTCAAAATACTAACTTTACTAACGCCAAAATATGATAATGATAAATAATATATAATACATTAATACATATAGGTAATTGATAAGTAAAACATATATAACATACTATATGGGTATATAAATTATACAAAAATTGAAGTTTTGATACTTTTCTACTGTATTTGGTCTTTTCCTTTTTTATAGTTTCATTATAGTTAGAATGTTTTACAACAAAATGCATACGCATTGTAATAAAAAACATACAATACTTTTTGTCAAATATTTATTGTGTTCTTCACAATTAACAACATGGCAACTAAAGCAACACTTTGGGAGAGTGTATTCTAAATGATGCGACATGCCACAAATAATTAAATAAGAAAAGGCTATTTTAGAAATTTATTTTTGACCCATCCCTTTTGTTTAATGATCACTATTTTCAAATCCAAAATAAAGCCTCTTCAATGCCAGGCTTCATAAATCGCAGCTGTAAAGACTTCATCAATCCTTTAGCGTTAAAATCGCTATACTGTTCCTTTGTTAGATCATTACTCGATTATGGATCTACCGTGTAGTATCCACAGTGGTGCATTTAGACATTAAGCGCCCTGGGGCAACATTCTAACCCTTCCCCCCACCCCCAAAGAAGTATACATTTAATATAAATATGTTTTTGGATAATAAATATAAATATATTTAAAACAATTATAAATACACTTCAACAAATAATACTTAAAAACTGTTTCATATTTTTCTTCGTGCACGATCTTGAGCAAATTTCTGAATAATATCATCATAATTTATTGTTGTAGTGATATCAGATTCAATATTCATAATCGCTAATGCAGATAGTCTTTCTTCACCTATGTTTGACCTTAAGTAAGATTTAATGCGTTTTAGGGCTGAAAATGATCTCTCAGTAGAACAGTTAGTAACTGGAGTACATAATAATATTCGTAAGGCAATATCCACATAAGGAAAGATCCTTCAAATCATTTTTTCTTATAAACATTAACATGTCTTGAATACTTTGAGGAGAATTGGAAATAGATTTTAAATAACTACCAAAATGAATACATTCGTTAGAAAATGAAGTTCCCAAATCTGTTTTGTATTAATTTCTTAAAAGCTTGACAGATAATCTTATGTCTGCTGCTGTCATTTTAGTTAAATTAAAAAAAAAGTAATAATTTTTTTAATTGTCATCATAAGCAATTTTTCTTTTTAACAATTCTGACTTCAATTGATCTAATATAAAAAAATATGTATTTACCTTAAAACTTTAAAATCAGTGACAATATTTTGTGTTGAACTGTCATCACTAAATTTTTTAATTTTTTTTTGTCGTTTTTGAGTATTTCTGAAGTTTACAATACCACATTTTTCAATAGCATTTTTTTTAAAATTTTCATAGTCTTTGTCCGTACGAATATCACTATCATAATTAATTAATGATTGAAAAAGCTCAACAACAACACTTAAAAATCAATATTTACACTTTGAAGTTTTATGCTAACTGTATTAAATCTATGTAATATGTCTCCCCAAAAAATTGACCAGAAAGATGTTTCTAATGATCTAAGTATTTTAAGTATACCATTTGCTTCACATCGAATAGTGGGCTTTTCTTTTTCATTTTCTCCAATCTTAATCAAGGCATTTTCAATAGACGACCAATTTTTATTCAATGAATAACACGCATCATCTCTTGCAGACCACCTCGTATCTGACAATCTTTTGATTGAAGAATTTAAAATCTTTCAACAATAAGTCGATGCTGAAAAGAATGAGTACAAGTTTTGAAGAAAGTTAAAAAAATGAATAGCTTTGTACAACAGCTGGCTGCATTTTGTCCCACCAAATTTAATGGATGGGCCGAGCAGGGAACAAACTTAGCCAATGGATTTATCAGTTTTATTCTAGCTTGTAATCCAGAGTAACAACTCGACATGTTACTTGCATTGTCGTATGACTGTCCCCTTAAATAGTTAAGATTCAAATTGTACTTTTTAAGAGTTGATATCACTGCTTCAGCCACATTTTCTGATTTATGCCCAACATTATCCATAAATCGGTCGACGATCGAGAAAATATTTATGAATATTGTGCTATTTTTAAGTTGTACTTAAAAGGGTATTTTTTTAATTTTTTTTAAAAGGTACATGAAACTTTTGAAGTTTAGCTAGTATTATATTTTATAGACGCAATAATACAATTTTAATGCATTTTTTTGGCAAAAACTAATTCAACCTACTGTATTTGAACACTTACCTATTAGTATAACAACGGTTATGTTGCCTAAAGCTACTACGGAATATTTAATTTGCATACTAAATATTTACTCAGGTGATAAAAATAAATAAATATTAAATACCAATGAAGTAGGAAAATAAATGCAAGTAGTATAAAGTAAAAACTACTTATTAGAAACCCGGTTTTAAATTTTTAATACATAGCTTTAAAAATTGAAAATATTTTTTAAAAACTATTCTAACATCTTAAAAGGTATATTGTTCTGAAAAGAACATTTTTTCCGATTTTAATTTTTATTCTGGGTATTGTTTTTCCATTTCGCTTTAGTTTTGATATCGATTTCGGTTTTGGTATAACTGGTATTCAAGTACTAGTTTATTCACACAATTCATACACATTTCAGATTCATGAAATTTATTGAAATGTATAGATTTTAGAATGATGTATGTTTTTTTTGTGTCTGTCATCACCTTTTTTAACAGGAGTGTGTTTCGATTTTCTTCGATAACATATTATCTAGCATTGTTGC
This sequence comes from Myzus persicae, assembly GCF_001856785.1. Taxonomy (NCBI): domain Eukaryota; kingdom Metazoa; phylum Arthropoda; class Insecta; order Hemiptera; family Aphididae; genus Myzus; species Myzus persicae. The sequence continues at coordinate 31,663 of NW_019102538.1, read as the reverse complement.
CTCTATTTTAAATTATATTAAATCAAAACAGTTGATAACATGTTAATCATTTTTATGTTGATGATCTCGTCTTTTTTTTTCAAGTCAAAATGTTCACTGATTTGATAAAATATTTAATTTAATATAATTATGTGTTAATTCTAAATATCTAAATTGCAATTTTAACACGTTTTTGTGAGAATATAATCCATCCTATAAATACGTTTAACATATGGGCATTTGGAAATAACAAGTTTCGGAAAAAAAACGTACGGCAATGAAACGTTTTGAACATACAATATAATTGCACAAAACCTGCTACAACTGAGGCAATAGGATAACCCCGGATAGAACTTTTGGAAGGGCAGCAAAATATAAAAAAAAAAAAATATAAAAATATCCATTATACAGGAAAAACAGTGGAGAAAAAAGGGTATTAAAAAAAAGTAATAAATATGGGTTTCACCGATAACTGATAAGTATATACAATAATATGATTCACTTGTATATTGTTTTAGCTGTTTTTGCCAGGATTGGTAAAAATCATGTTTTTTTTAAAAATAAACAACAAAACAGTTTTTATTTTTTAAACTGATTTAAACTGTTTTAATCTCTTGTTTTATTGTCTAATACTAATTAAAACTTGTAACTACTGATATACCGATGTGGCGATGTCCGATACGAGTGGTAAGCACTTGACCGAAGAAAGGAAATGCTAACCATAGCTAAAAGACTACATTCAATCGTTGCCTCATCTGCAGGAGTTGAAATAATTTTTTCATCATTTGGATTTGCCCACAAAACGTTAAGTTAATAGACTAGGTGTAGAAAAATCCTCAAAATTAGTTTCTGTTTTTAAATCCTTAAACCCGAAACAATAATTGCATTTTTATTATTTTAATTTTCAAATGCTAATGTTTCTATTTTACTTACAACATTAGTTATTACTTATTAGTTTATTCCAATATTACCTAAGAATGTTAAGAAATGTTATACATTAAACTTTAAAGCTTAAAGTATAAGTATTAAATTGTTTAATTCAAATACGTTGAATTTGTTATTACATTTTCTATTGTTAATTTTCATAAATTTTAAATTAATTTGTTGTTTTGAAGTCTCAGTATCTTCTATGGTCAGAGAAAGTCCAAAAGCATATTTTGTTTTATAAGACCATTATTATTATGTTATTATTTTTTATCAAAAGAATAAAATAACAATTTTTTTTTTAAACAAAGAAATGATTTAATTTTTATTTAGGTTGAATGTACTCGTTACTTGTACAGTGAATATTAAAGGTATATTAATGTATTAAGACACATTGACATAATGTTCAACGTTTAACCATTTACCTGCCGAACCGTCATAATACCAATAATTTATATAATCAATTTTCTCGATGATAAGATTAATTGTATAAGTTTTTATTTATTTATTTAAGGTCTAGCGACATTATCAATCATAGCTGATGAAAATCCGTGGCACAAATATTCCTCAGAATATTTCCTTATTTTTCCTGGAATTAAAAGTTTAGTATCACTAACCTGTGGTAACTTTTTAGAATTTTCTGCTTTAAGATTAGTAATCGACGATGGCATACCTTGAGTGCTTTGAATAGGATCAGTTAATTCAGTAGTTTTTCGTTTATTGACTGTTCCAGTTTTTAACCATTGCAAAAATTGCAAAAATATTATGTTAAAAAAATGGTTTTCCGAATATGAATATTTATGTACTATGTGTGTGACATGGACACTTTGAAAGCAATTGACTGTCTAGTTATTAGTATCGATTTCAATATCATACGAACCGCTCAGTGGTGGTTTTATGTGAATATAAGATAAAAATTGTTAATGGATTTTTTATAGGTAGGCACATAAAATTAGATGAAATCCAGTGTACACATGCCGCCTAACCTATAGTGAATCATTATAAAAATCCGCGCCCTATTAATGATATATTTCATATTATACTCTTATTATACCTATATACACTTATATCATATATTAGGAAAAACCGATTTACAATATTTCACAAAACACAATAACAAATACATCAAGTACAACAAATTTCACTTTCTCCGCCATTACGCCTTTTTTTCGCGAACCCCCTATAATACCTTCTCGCGGACCCCCGGTTGAGAAACACTGTTCTAATTCTAACTTAAACAAGTTTTTGATGCTGATCAGTCGATGAGATCCATACAAATTAAAGAGTTGGCTTCTAGATTGGATAAAATAGCTGATACGGGTACATAGGAAGCTAAAGAACTTTTGGATGATGATTATTGCTAATCTCCTGTATAAGATTTCCATAATTTCCAATCATTATTTTCACGCTATGGTTTTTAGCAATTAAGTACAAAATATCCATATTTAATTAAATTAGTTAACATACAAGAATAATCATAAATAATATAAATTTAACTTGCAACAATATCGTATCTTAGTTCGTGGTGGTGATTACTTATTACTATTCACGATTTAAATAGATCACCTTAAATCATATTACCAGGATACACCATGGAAAAAGATTACACATTAGTAGCTTATGATATTCATCAGTAGGGTACAGCACAATCTGTTAATTTCCCCCCACCAAAAAATGTTAAAAACAAAACTGGGCCGCTGTTTAGACTTTCGTTTCCAGACCATACTATCTTAGTTCATAGTATCATCCATCTGGTATTATTATGAATGGCGAGACGCGTCTCATAGCGTAGATAGTAAACCCCACTAGTTGAAATTTTTGAAATATCGCTAGTATTCTATTTTATACACTCAATAATAACACTTTTAATACATTTTTTTTGGCAAAAATTAATTCAACCTACTATAATCATTCACGTATAAGTATAACAAGGGTTATAAATTATAATACATCTGTTTACGTTGCCTAGAGCTATTTCGGAATATTTGATTTGCATACTAAATATTTATTCAGTTGATGAAAATAAACAAATAAAATTGATTGCAAGTAGAATACCTATTAGGAACCCAGTTTTAAATTTTCAATACATAAAGCTTTGAAAGTCGAAAATATATTTAAACTACTATTCTAACAACTTAAGAGGCACCTGAGAAAAACATTTTTTCCGATTGTAGTTTTGATTCCCGGCATTGTGTTTTTCGATTTCATTTCAGTTTTGATATCGATTTCGGTTTTGGTTTAGCTGTTATTCAAACGCTGGTTTATTCACACAATTCATATACATTTCAGATTCTGAATGCATTGATTTGACAATGATGTATATTTTTTTTGTGTCTATCATCACCTTTTTTGTGAGTAAAGTTCTTCGATTTTCTTCAACATCATCTTTTGTGGTAGGAAAGTCAATGTAGTTGGATGTAGTTGTAATGTCATTTTTATGGTTCTTTTAGATAATGTATAGTAGACACAATTTATATATATATATTATATACAGGGTGTCCCGTGAGGATTTACTCATTGCGATATCTCCTGAAATAATGTAGATATCATAATTCTGGTTTTTTTATTAAGACTCACAGAGATAAACACTACAAATAATTCATGTTTTAATTTTTTTTATGTTTCTGTAAAAAAGTTAAAAAATATATTTTTTTATTAATTAGGTATTTAAAAAAAATTGAAGATAGCCATTTTGTAGAGTTCATTTTTCTGAAAATATTGACTTTTCAACATTTAAATTTTATTAATCTCCTGATTTTTAATCAATTTTTTAGTTAATAGGTAAAACAGCAAAAAAACCGTTTTTGTACGGGCGGCGAGTCCTACTCTATGGCTAATGGGTATATCCTCACGGGACACCCTGTATATATATATACGTATGTATCTAATTTTCAGATTTAAAAAACTTAATTTTTAACTTAATCTAGATCCAATCTAGTTTAAGTACATATTTGGATCAATTTCATAAAGCCTTACGACATGACAAATTCGTAGCACAAATGAAATACTTCATTGATATGTTTCCCAAGACTTGTTATAACTAAATTCCATAGAGAATAAAATAAATATTTTTAAATTTTTAAAATAATAGTAAATAAAAAGTGTCAAAGTATTACACCATAGCCACGTTTAAAATGATAAAACTTGAATGTTCGACATAATGATAGAAATGAAGCATTTTTTTGCTCTATTTTAAATGGTATTAAAATCAAAACAGTTGATAAAATGTTAAACATTTTTAGATTGATGATCTCGTCTTTTTTTTTCAAGTCAAAATGTTCACTGATTTGATAAAATATTTAATTTAATATAATTATGTGTTAATCCTAAATTCTTAAAGCCCTGGACAGCACTTTTTGAAAGCAGCAAAATATGAAAAAAAAAAAAATTAGAAAAATATCCAATATATAGAAAAAGTAGTTGAGGAAAAAGAGGCATTAAAAAAAAAGTAGTAAATACTAAATATGTTGTTCATCGATAAGAATAAAATAATATGATTCACTTATTATATTGTTTTAGCTGTTACTAGACATTGTGGTACATCGCCTATAAAAGAAGTCAAACAGTACTATTTTATTTCATTTATTGTTCAACGTTCCTATTACATTCTATTATTTTCCGTTATTAAATCAAAATGAATTTTTTTAAGCAATATTTAATAACACTTACATTCATAATAATTTCAGCTTTGGTTATACCTGCATCAGCTAAAGAACCAGATTATAACAAATTAAAGGGTAATTATGAATGTATTTGTTTACAATGTTTATATTTACGTTTTAATTGTTATTTTTCGTCGAAATCTAATTCGACAAATGATAATTGTTGTTTTATGATAATCTAGAGACAAACAGAACATAAAACGTTCATTACTTTCCAGTTTAACATGATATACCTATCGTCATAATAAATATATACCTAGAGACGTTTTAAAAAGTTTATTGTACCTATATAATTTAGGCTTTAAGATAAAATATGTTGACATACTTTTGTATAAACTTTTTCTACTATTATATCCACTAGAGTACAGTTATATGTTACATCATAACATTTATTTGACTTATTGAAATTTTAGATTTTTTTAATTAAACAACAATTAATGAATCAATATTTAAAATCAATTTTTTTTCATTGTCTTAGACTTAATTATTATAGATAGTTGTAGTAAATAGACAAAATTGACTAATAAAAATGATTTTTTTCCCCAGAACTCTGTATATGTAAGAAATTTATTTTTATTTAGTAATCTAAATAGTCACTTTCAATAGTTATGCTTTACGATATACACAATTTTCTACTCATACAAAAAAATATTACTTCTAAGAATGAGGTAACTAATCAGATGTTTATTTTATTACTCAATTAATTTTTTTATTTTAAAATGTTACATAGTGTTGACAGATAAGTGTATCGAAGCTAATGGTAAAGTTACTGTAATTAACAAATAATTCATTTTATTACATATTTTTTTTTTGATTTTTTGTTTTTACCTTATAAACTTCTAAATTTGATGAAACGAAAAAAAAATGTACTCTCATATCTCAGTTTATTTTAATTTTGAATCATTAATATGATACTTTAGAGGGTCTTTTTCCCAGCTCTCTAAGCTCATTAACCTCACTATAACCTTTTTGTAATTTGTATTATTTTTAATTGTTTCGATTATATTTTGCGTGTATATTAACTATTAAGTTACGAAACGGTGTAATTTAAACCAGCCTACATATATTTTGAGCTTTTGGTGTTTAGTATTTAAGCTATGAGTAAATGTGTATAATTCATGATATTAGGTCAACTTCCTTATAATTAGTTATAATAGTTAAAGCAAAATAAAATAATTTATTTTTCATATGTTTAATCACATTATTTTAACAAATTAATATAAAAACTAACAATGCATACACCATTTTTATTTTTTATTTAGTTAAAATACGAGGTAGATAATTTTTGAATTTTTTATTGGATCTTGAATTTGGGTATTAAAGTATAAATTTATGTGATCTAACTTGTGTTAGTGATTTGGAATTTTTACCTGCATAATATTAAAAAAACTCCGCGACTTATTTAATTCTAAAAAACTACTGTATTGAAAATGTTGAATTATGTTTTACGTATTTATACGGAGTTATTATTAATAACTTATTGATTAATATTTTAATTTTTGTAGAATATTTAAGTTCGTATATCTTTGTTATTTTATTTCATTTAAATGTATTAGGTATTAAATTATGAATGCGATTTGAACATAATTTAAAAATATTAATAATTTCTTCCATTATAGCTTCGATGTTCAATTATAGATAAAATAGGCATTGAAGATCGGAAACATTACAGTACATATTGTTCATAATATCTTAAAGGAGGAATGAGAATTTTTTGCCAAAAATATATGACGATCAAAATTAAATTTTCAATCGCTGTTATTTATAGTGATTCTTTTTAGAATAGAAAATAAGGTTGCTTCCATAAAAGAAGAATTAAATAACCTTCAAATGTACAGCACGCCAGATAATAAGAATAATTTTAAATATTCACATACCTAGTCAATATTTTTAACAACCACACATCAGAATTAATACATTTTCTTTAGCGGTAGTGAAAATCAAAAGGGTCAGTGGTATTGAATATACCTATAAATTGCATATTAAATTAAAAAAATTAATTTCGTATTGATATTTGTGTATTATATATTTCTTCACAGAATCTATGAGTATGTATTTTTTTTGTTTATTGCCATATTTTTTTACTTTCCCTTTTCCCGGAATGACCAGACGACAAATAAAAAATGCTGTGTGACTATTTATATCCAAATTCGAAGTGATGTTTGTCCAGAAAGTATTCTTGAATAGTTCAATGTGTTGATTAATTCGGTAAAGCACGATTGAGCATAATACGATTGAGCTTAAATCTTTTTCGCAACATGATTGAGTAAAAAATATTTTATGCGTCGTTTTCATATTCACATTGTCAAAATGTTACAATTTATTATTTTCACATATTGTTACACCAATAGTTATTATGATATCCAACTTAGACGAGCCATAAGCCGTGAGCCGTGCCCAACTTTTTCTACAATATTATAATCCATTAATAAGTTTGTTCTGGAGCAATAAATATTATTATTATCTGTAATAATAAACTAATCGTTATAGATATATGTCGTTTAAAGGTGTAAACATTTAGCATTGGGTAAATCGTAAAAATATAAGATAATTATGATTAATATTAAGAAACAATTCCAAACGTATTATAGAGTTTATTCAGTTGAAATAGTGTTCGATCACCTAAAGCCGTGTAAACATATTACGTTAAAAAAATTTTTTTATACCATGAATCATGTAAAAATAACTTTATCGACAATTTTTAGTTCTTAAAATGGTTTGTATTATTTAAATTATATTCTAAATATTTTGTATGCAATTGTAAAATGGTTCAAAATTGAAAATGGCAACATTGCGGAATTTGTTCATGCTCAAGCGTGTTGTTATTGTTTTGTACTTTCTATATCCCTTAATACGTCGACCATAATATATTGAATCGTGTCTTAAAAAATATTGATACACCAATAATTATTATGATACCCAACTACGAACCACAAGCCGTGAGCCATGCCCAACTTTATCGACAATATTATTATCGATTAATAAGTTTGTTCTGGAGTAATATATATTATTATTATCTGTAATTATATACTGGCCACTAAATATTATATTAGACGTGACTTTTTTTAACATATTTTGTGTATTGTATATTTCTTTACAGATTCGATCAGTATGTATTTTTTAAGTTTATTTCCATATTTCTACATAGTACTTTCTCTTCTCCTATGACCAGGCGACAATAACAATAAGTTAAATCAATTTTTTTTCATTGTTTTAGCCTTAATTATTATAGATAGTTGTAGTAAATAGATAACATTGACTAATAAAAATTATTTTTTTCCAGATCTCTATACATGTAAGTAATATTTTTATTTAGTAATCAAAATATAGTAACTTATAATAGGTATTAATTATGCTGTACAATAAACACAATTTTCTTTTCGAATAAAACAATATTACAACTAAGAATAATGTAACTAATTAATTGTTTATTTTATTACTCAAATAATTTTGTTTGAATAATTTTAATATTGTTTAGTGTTTAAAAATAAGAGTCCCAAAGTTCAAGGTAAGGTGACTGTAATTAACAAATATTTCATTTTATTACATATTTTTTTAAATTTTTTGTTCCTACGCCAGTAGCTTTTAAATTCACTCACAAAAAAAATGTATTCTTATATCTTAGCTTATTTTAATTTTTAATCTTTAATATGATACTTTAGAGGACCTTTTATCCACTTCTCTAAGCTCATAAACCTTACTATAGCACTTTTGTAATTTTTATCATTTCTAATTGTTTCGATTATATTTTCCCATTTATAATAAGTTAAGGAACGGTGTAATTTATACCAGCCTTCAAATATTTTGAGATTTTGGTTTTTAGAATTTTAAGCTATGAGTAAATGTTTATTATACAGGGTTATAGGTCTGATTTATGGTCTGACCAACCACCTAACCATCATTTAGTATGTTGAAAAAAGCTCTCAGTGCTCTTGCTCATCTATCTTCCATGTAACTTATTAGTTATTGATGACGTATTGTGATTTGTACGTCGATCGTCGTCGTCTCCTTACAATCGTTACAACTGTAATTAGTTCCTAGATTCACTATTTACTGTCGAAATAGAAGATCGGCTATTCCGGCCGGTCGCCGTGTTCCTCATAGAGCAGAAAGCACCCCGGAGACGGCGAATTGGACGAACCGCGAACTGGCCGGCCGGCAAAAAACGTCACTGTCTGTTTACCACAATAAAACTCTATTATAATATATATAGCATACTAGCTGTCCCACCCGGCGTGGCGTTGCCCGGGCAAAAGTCACCTCAGGTGAAAACCGTTATTTTTTTGACTTCGTATTGCCATTTGCCTCATTCGATAAATAAAAAAGCTAAACTTTTATATAAAAAAACTTAAAACAATCAAAAGGAATCCATAATTTTTTTTTAAAAAAATGCTCCGTATTACTGAGGTTTTATTTATTACTCATGATTTTGCTTAAAAATAGTCACGCCACAACAATGAGATACTTACAAAACAGAGTTTTCCTAAAATACTGGCTACTTATAAGGTTCCAATTGATATTAATAGGCACACATAGTTATGATACAGTCTGTTAATCAATTTAAAGCTTTCTGATAAACTTTATTTTTTGTTTTGTTTTGTGGTGCGTAAATAAACAAAGATGACGGTTTTCCGATGCGCGAACACGCGACGTATAATTGTTCATGCGAGAAACAGGGAAACTTGATTCCGCAAACTTCCAACGACTGGCCTTGCGATTTATTTATGGTCATCGCAAAGGCCAGACGTACGGGAAATTGTAGACGTTTAAAATCAACATGCTGAATTAGTTCTTCTTTGGAGTCTGTGATGTGACAGAAATCTGTGGGTAATGTGATTAATCCGGTCGAGGTTTCCACTGCGACTTTATTATTTCCAATGCCTAACAACTGTTTCGAAAACACAATTGCAGTTTCATCTTGTTACAAAAATACTCGCATGTTAGTTGTTAATTGTAGTGTCTTAACGTACCACCACAAATTCGATGATTTCAGGCATGCGTTTAGTTCATCAGCAACAGTTGATCGGGGAATGACTGGAAGAGTCTGACGAAAATCACCTGATAACAGAACCATGGCCCCACCAAAAATATTTTGGTTGTCACGAAGATCTTTCAACGTTCTGTCCAGGGCCTCCAGTGACCTCTTATGGGCCATTGCTTATTCATCCCAAATAATCAATTTGCATACCTGTAGGATCTTGGCCATTGCGCTATTTTTGGATATGTTGCAAATTGGTGTTTCGTTGATTTGCATGTTTAATGGTAATTTCAAGGCAGAATGTGCAGTTCGCCCGCCTTTTAGTAGAGCACATTCATCGTTATTTGGATGTACTGTGTAGATGCGACCCAGGGCGTCTGAAGCAAAAACAATTGGATGTCCTTCAACTGGTGTTCCTTGTTTTCGACACTGAAACGATTTCGATGATGCATTCCATACGTAATAGAGGTATGGTTAGGTTAGGTATGTATGTATAGCATACAGCAAAGTGAGAGCAAAATGATAGGTTTGACAAACTGTGAAGAAACTTGCTGTGAAGAAACTTGCTAGTCGACGGTGGACGTGCAGCTCTGTCTACCGCATTCCATTCATTAAAATAAACTCGTTGACCATTTTCTAAATGGACTGCCAAATGAACTACTGTAGGGTATCTTTCATGGATTGCAAATGAGAATATACTCCAAATTGCTTCATTGCTACTTACATAGCGACCCATCTGGTATTGTGATACTTCGTCATTTGCATTGGTTACAGCGAAGATGGCCATATCCTTGCCTTTGTTAACATATTTACATATGTACTTTATCGACTTCACAGAGTTACAATATTCTACATTGATGTAAGTCTCAAAAGCTTTGGACAATATTGGCGAGTATGGCACAATCCAACGATTGTCTACATCAACATATTGTTCTCTTACCTTCACAACTACCGATCGTCCATTGTCTGATCGCCAACTGATCGCCGACGATACAATGGGGGTATCCATCATTTCCAGTTATGGTTTCAGCATCATGTCTCTTGGGTATCGCTTGGAACACTTGCCGTCGACCATACAGGGTGAATTATAGTTAAGAACTCCGTAAGGTCCATGTATCATGTGTTTGGTAACTACTGCATGCAATTTTGGGTCAACTGTTTCATCAGGAATTTCAGCTGAAATTATGGAATCAATCTCATCTGGCCTTATTTTGTCCACTAACCAGACTAAAATGTGCGCATGTGTCGTCACGCTTTTGCCATTCTACAGAGTACATCCAACAACGGACTTGGCCATACACGCGATGCTTTATTAAGGAATTCATGAGAGATTTTAATTTTTGTTTAAAAACTCTGGCACAGGTGTCATGTCTATCAACTGGTGTTTGACTATGTAGCAATTCCCTCTTAATTTCGGACCATTGTGAGTTACATGTGAATGTAACAAATAAGTCTGAGCGGTCATAATGCCTAACATATGACATAACATCCTGAGCATATTCGTGCATGTGGCGCGGACTTCCTATGTATGTTGCCGGAAAAATTGTCATTCTTCCCATACTATTCAGTATTCACATTGCCATCGGTATTTATGGCATCGCGGAGATGAATGTATTCTTCTAATCGAAGCAGTCGTTGGTTCAAACGGATATATAACAATCGTTCAGTCTCAATTTTGACATACATGTCAACTGCAAACTGATGAAAAAGTCGTCGACACATCAAAATATGATTTACTTCACTTTCACGGATCATGAGTATGAATATAAATTCATAGCACTAACTTTTTTGTTGGTTTCAGCACCTGCATTCAAAAATTATAAATTTTTATAATATTATAATATTATATTATTATATAATTTCATTATTTCGTAGGTTGTTGTGCACGAATTCTAAGCCTATATATTTCATTGTCATTGACTAAAGCAATATGACTATTTTCTTGATCTGTCTGGTCATCAGTGCGGTTAGCACGTGAGGTAGCTCTTCGCACATTTGATTGACTGCGACGACCTAAGTCAGGTCGTCTTCTTCTCGGCATCGTAAATTGTAATTTATGAAAGTGTGAAAAGTTCATGCGCACGTGCACGGAGAGAACAAAAAACGACGAATTATGTAATGTTTATTTAAAAAAATGTACCTATTTTATCTGCAGTTAAGTAGTATATATTTGTATGTTCACAGTTCGTTTTTAAACGGTAATTTTTTTTGTTCAAGGAGGAATGTTCCACTCGGACGACTCAGAATTACCGTATCACACAATACGGTAATTTCACACTCAGTGTCCACCTATTTACCACTCACACGAAAATATTTACCGTGTACACATTTTTTTTCCATGAAACCTTACTAAATTAATATTTCAAGAAAAAAACACAAATTATTAAATAAATTTTTTTTATTGTTATAAATTAATATTATATTTACACAAGTTTTCTTACTTCTCTAGTAAAAGGTACATATTCTACGATACGATCATGAATTAATAAACAATAAGCAGTTACAC
>NW_019102538.1:18533-19046 GCF_001856785.1 Myzus persicae | reverse complement strand
GAGCAGCTACACCAGTTTTTAAGTTTAACGCATTTATATCGGTATGACTTCGAGTTAATATCAATTCCAATCTAGAATTAACTAATATTTTTTTAAAGTCTTCAAAAAAACCTAACCAATATTTCAACGGGATGCAAGCACTAAATTCACCTTTTTCGTTTGCTGATTGTGATGTATTTTTAAAATTTCAGCCAGAATTCTCATAACAATGGTAGTTGTCTGGTGTACAGGATAAGTAACCTTTTAACGAGCTAGTGATTCCAAGAAGACGCATACTATCTACTTCTATCCCATTGATTTCTAATCGTATTTGTTCAAAGAGGTAAGAGTAACCATTATCAGATAGTTTCACTTTGTCAGCTTCCGATATTATTCCTTCAAGGAAAATAAAGCTCTCATGTAGATATGGATAAACATCTGTTTGCTGGATTGATATACGTATCTCGTCATTATTATTAAACGATGTTGTATACGGCGTATATGAATGATATTCAATTTTCGTAATTCTAGAAT
>NW_019102538.1:3499-17795 GCF_001856785.1 Myzus persicae | reverse complement strand
TAATGTAGTTGTATTTCCAGTCAAACTTAATGTAGCAGATTCATACATTGTAAAAATTCAAGACATAAATGACCACAGTTAAATGTATTGAAATCTTGATAGTTAGAATAGTTATATACTATTTTAAACTCTTTAAAATAACGCTGTAATTCAATTGGCGGAGGTAAATCACCGAAGCTATCAAAATAAACAACTTTTTCCTGATTTTTATGAAACGCTACCCAATGACTTCCGTCTCCTGAAGATATGTCCAAGTTTAATATGCCGCATTCAATTGCATACGGTTTTTTAGGTAAGTTATCGCGTGAAAAGACTCCGCGAAAATGATTGATTTTCAACTTTCTAGCATATTTTATAAGATCTTGAGACGACAGCGGTCTGTCAGGTAGCGTTTTTATCAGTTTTTTTTCTTCATCCCATTTTTGGTTGAGTATAAACCACCACCTTTTTTTCTTTTTGAATTTTGATACGCATTATACACACCAGCACCTCCGGACATCAGACTAACAAGTGCTGACAGACCTGCAAATATAGGTATTAATCATGCTTTGCAATTGTGTGAGCAACCCTGGTTTGACGTGAGGAAAATTGGCACACCTTAAGCGTACTTCCCTCTCATCTTCACCTAAAAAATAAATTTGTAAACATTTTGCATTCTGATCAGGTTTATGCATGAGACTCCCTAACAAATGATACACCTGGCCTTGAACTTTGAAAGTAGTCATAAATCCTTCTGTTACAATTTTTTAGCCCCGAATGATGTCATTTGAAAACAACCATTGTATTTTCGTATAAGGTCCATAAAATGATTATGATGGCCGATGGGGGTGTCTGTCCATACGCTGGCTGTTGAGAGGTTCCGGCAAATATTCAAAAGATGGAAGCTGCACTTTGCCATTATTGCAGCACATTCCGGGGATTTCTTCTTTCCATTTTAGAGCTTGCGGTATTTGCACTAGTGGTTCATGGAACCAAGAGCTATAGTTTTATATGCTTCATAAGCCAGGTCAGGATTGTATGCCATTCCTGAGTTGACCATTATTTTCTATGGAAATGTCAGTCTTTCAACTTTTCGGCGAGGATTAGTATGCTCATATCGAGATGTGACAGCTTTGCCTACCTCAAGATTATCTAGCTAGTACCTGGCAACTGCAGATCTGTTCACTAAAGGATTACGAAGTGCATATGCCTTTGCCGTGTATTGAAGTTGTTTTTTTCTTATATTACCAGTGTATCTACTATCTGGCACGGGCTTTTCTAGGCTTCTTCATGGATAAAGAGAAAGGTGATTGCTGTAATGTAGAGTCTCTATCCTCAACACAGGGTAACCTCCAACACCAAAACGCTCATAGAGCTGATAATTGCTGTAAACTTCAAAAACGTAGTGGAACAATTGTCCAGTGGCCACCAATTCACACAAACCACCATAAGTATATAATTAAGACATGTCAGCTAAATACTCAGCAAAACTCACTTAGTTGTTTCCATTGATGTCGTGAAACATGATAGAAAACTCCGTCCAATTTCTTGTTACGTGGCTCACAATAAGCTTGCGTACTTCTCTGGCCATTTGCTCGGTGCCGTACAGAAGATATTAGATAGGAGAGCGAATTAAATAAACAGCCACTATCTCCTGTAATAGGTACAACGATGTGAGATACCGTTTCCCCATTCACATTTAAAAACTCGAATGTCATATTAAAAATTTTTAATGAAAAAAGTTTTATAATTAAGTGATGAACTCACGCATTTTGTAATTCGTGTACCTACCGCACGAAAATAACAAACCGAATTTTATGTGCTAAAAAGCTGACGTTGACCAAACGGTACCAAACGGACCAAACGATCGATAGTTAATGGACGCAGCACTTATCCACCATTTCACGTTATCTTTGTACTTTGACCGTCTACAGCCGGTACCTATTGAGTGTTGCAATCTGCCCAATCACACTGATAAACAGCGATTAACAGTCGGGAAAAAATACATATATACCTAGCTATATAAAATGTATACAAACCTTTAAAAACCCCCCTTTTACCCTCTTAGAATTCGAATTTTGAAAAATCCTTTCTTAGTTCTAGGGCGGTCTCCTACATGTATATAGATTAGAGTTAGTAAGAATGTATCTTAAAAATTACATATGCAATGTAAAGTAAGATTTAGTGGCTCACGATTGGATCATAAGAGATTAGTGAACTATTCATCTTTATTTTTTATGGTATCTACTCAATCATAATTATATATAAGTTTGTTAAAATCATTGCTAAATTTAATAGGGTTGATGGCAAACAGAAAGAGATATTTTGAGGGTAAGATTATTGTTACGATTTAACAAATTATTTTTTTTATTATACATTTAGGAAGATTTAGAATTTATAATCGTTGAACTATTATATGACTTTAAAAGAAATTTTCACAAAAAAATTTCATAAACAATTATATTTAGAATTCACTAAATTATTATAAGCTACATATTATTTGTATTTATAGGAACTGAAGCAAGTAAGTAAAATTTATGAGTTTTATAACTTGCCTTATCGATAGAAATGTTTATGAATGGTATCAAATGTTGAAACTCTCAACTTCCTTATAATTAGTTGTACTAGTTACAAGCAAAGTAAAGTAATTCATTTTTCATATGTTTAATCATTTTATTAAAGAAAATCAATATAAAAACTAACAATGCATAAACGTATTTCTATTTTTAATTTAGCTATATTACGAGGTTGGTAAATTTTGAGTTTTCTATTGTATTGCGAATTTGTGTATTAAAAAAGTATAACTTTATGTGATCTAACTTGTGCTAGTGATTCGAAATTTTTTACCTTCATAATATTTGAAAAAGTCTGTAACTTATTCAATTCTAAAAAAACCACTCTATTCAAAATGTTGAATTATGTTTTACATACACAATACCTATAGGTAGTTACTATTAATAAATTATTGATTGTTATTTTAATTTTTGTAGAATATTTAGGTACGTATATCTTTGTTAATTAATTAAATTAAAATTAAATGTAAAAATTAATTATGTATGCGATTTCAACATTACATTACAATATGAATTATTTTGTCCATCACAGCTTCGATGTCCATTTGTATAAAAAAGTAGACATTGAATATCGGAAACAATACAGTAATATGTTCTTCATATCTTATGAAGTGTAAGAATTTTTTTTCAAAAATTATCGAGATCAAAGTTAAATTTTCAATCGCTGTTATTTAGTGATTCTTTTAGAATAGAAAATAAGGTGGTTTCCATAAACCAAAAATTAAATAACCTTCAAATGTAAAGCACGCCAGATAATAAGGGTATTTTTTAAATATTCACATACCTAGTCAATATTTTTAACATCCTCAAATCAGAATTCTTCATTTTCTTTAGCGGTAGTGAAAGTCAAAAGGGTCTATGGTATTGAATAAAACTACAAATTACATATTAAATATTTTAATATTTTTATTAATTTTGTATTAAAGTTTGTGCATTATATATTTTTACACAGAAGCTATCAGTATGTATTTTTTATGTTTATTTCCGTGTTAAACTGGAAATCTCTTGGATTGACCAGACAACAAATAAAAAATTGTTGCGAGGCTATTAATTTCCAAAATTCGAAGTGATGTTTGTGAAGAAAGTATTTTTGATAAGTTGAAGGAGTTGATTAAGTCGGTAAAGAACAATTGAGCATAAACATTGAAAAAAGAATATTTTATGCGATGTTTGGATATTCACATGTGTTGTAACCGATTAATTATTCATTCCATATCTAAAATAACCTAACCTTTAATTCCTTTATATTAAAATCATCAAAACAATTACATTAATTTAAATGATTCTATTCAGACACTTTAAGCATCAATTACTTGAAATGTCCTAACTATGGCAGTTCAAACTGAAATAAAACAAAATACCAATAACAATTATAATATTACACATGATAAATGCATTGATATGAACCATTCAGAAATTTAAGAAGATTACTCTTCAATGAACCGCATACCATAACATCTATTCATGGAAATATTATGTACATAATTATTAATTTATTCTATATTATTATTTACAGAAAATGAAAGTACGTAATACTTATTTATTTTTTGCATGGAATAGGCTTAGACTAAGTACATAAAAAAGGTATTTTATAAGTTCCATGATTTTTAAATTTAAATTTCTAGATTCTGACCACAACTAAAATTTAGTTTTAAAATGTTTGTGATTTTGATTAGGTGCATACAATTTCGAACTTAAAATGGTTATGAAATAAATAATGATTATATATTGTATTTTAAAAAATTTTAAAAACTTAAATTTTTCTTCATTGAATGTTTAAACATATTTAATAAAATAATCAAATATAATATAATGACAATCTGATATGATTTATATAATAAACCTTATCTTCTCAATAAAATGAATAATACTCTGTCTCTTTCATATACATATTAAAATGTATAAGATCTTTTTTCTAACAATAAAGTATTTTTTGAAGTTGTCATTGGACTTAGGGAATTATCAGTCCATTTCTTTATGGTTTCATTTAATCCGTGCTGTAATATATAATATATTTGAGGTGGTGTTGATATTTATTTAATTATAATGTATTCGTGGAATGTTTATTCACATAGTAATTATTAATAAATTAAACTTAATTATTTACAGTAAATCAAGGTATTTATTATTTATTTATTTTTGTTATGTAATAAGTGGGTAAAAATAACGGTATAATGCAATTCCCATTACTTTGGTCAGACAAAATGTGTTTTGAGGTCTATGATCGGCCGGCGTCATTAGTTCCATGATTTTTGACCTCCCGGGTCATAGTGACAAATCTTCGCCACATATACAACTATTCTAACCAAAGAGTAAGCGTTACTTATGCAAGCTTTATTGTCAGACTGATGCCAAACCGACGGCCATTGAACTCAATAATAGGTCAATTGATTATGCTATATGCCACTAGAAAGCAGTGTTCAAAAGTCAAAAACATTATAATAACTCATGATATTGCTAGGTATCAGTATCATTATTTTTTTTCAACCGACATTGCTTTGAAATTTTACAGTAGAGTATATTAATTTTCAAAAAACCTACACTGAAAAATCTCGTCCACTCAGGATTAACATCACAACATAATGTAAACCCTATATCTTACTGTATGGTTCTACCCATCGTACCGCCCCCCTCCAATCTTTCACACTTAAAAATCTCATAAATAACCTTCATACTAATAACTATAGATATAAAAGCCTCAACACTATAAACAAAATCATAAAGCTCTGTATAAAAACCCATAAGTTAATAAGTTCTAAAAATAATTGTCTACTGATATATTTAATTAGTGATAATTTCTAATTAGTCCTTTATTATTATATTTTAATACAGATTATCAAACAATAACATTATACCTAATACTTTATTTTCCTAGATTGGTCGAGTACGTGAATATTATATAGTTTTATAATTGTATTTATGTGAAATTGCATATTTGTATTACAAAATGCATGTGTTATTGTGCTTGGAACCAAAAGGTGTAAATAATTTACTTTTTACTGTGTATTGTAACAGTACCTACATACTAAAACTGTATTTCTAAAAGCTAATAAGAAACAAACCTGGAGTGTGACTCAAAACCAAAGATAAACAATGAGTCGAAGGTGCTATTTTCACTTGTCTCTATACGAATGTGTGAAACAACGACGATGCCGACAGCTGAAAATGTCTTCTAAAACCAAGTGTGATTCATAGAAGAGATGTTATCAAACCACAGAGAATACTAAGAAGTCACACTAGACTGATTATGTTAAGAAACTTTTCTTACAAACTTCCATGCGGTGTCATTATTTCGAACTATACTTTTACTTTTATTTAATCTTCAATTAGTTACTTCATTGTGTTTAATGAATACAGTTTTCTTGTTTATTATTATATAGTTAATTTTGTTTTGAATACAGACATTTTGCTTGAAAGGAATAGTGTAACCACTCGAAGGTTCTACCCATGTAATAAAATGGGCTGGATATTTTTCAAACATTAAAAATTATAGTTAACAAGAAAATTAGTAATAATACAGTTTGAAGTCTAAAATTTCTCTTATGATTAATATATATTTTTGAACAGCATGTTTTGGTTCTCAAAATTATGAACCACGGATGACTTAAAAGTGTATACTCAACATAATGCAAAGTGCATCTTATATTTTATTATACGTATATATTATTGATGTTGTATCAGTTTCTTATCATGCTGTGATGCTCAATACTTATTAAAAGAATAATTCCGTCTATTAGTATGAGGTCTATGACACAGATTATATAAAAACAGTTTGAGCACTTAGATGTACATACAAACTACATGGTATGATCACCTCCAAGATCTCCACCAAAATCAACTTATTGATACTATTGATTTAATTGAACGTTTATCATATTATAATATTAAAACGTACTTCTGGTTTTTCTTGGACATACAATTTGATATTTATTGACAAATTATATAGTTAATAACTCTAACATTATATTTTTATAATTATTTTCCAGCTGAATTGATTAGTACGAAACATTTTTACAATTTTTTATTTCATTGAACTGTACAGGTTATTTTTGGTTGAATGTTCTCTGTCAATTTACATGAACAATATTTTGATTCATAATTGCAAAATTCTTGATTGCAGATACTATAAAAAAACATTTTGAAATCAGGTACACTCTTTAGAGTCTAGGAATTGTAAAAGTTATAAATAGTGGGCAAATGTGACTTTTCCGAACACTGTAGCAATAATTCTATTACTTTCTTGACTTGATTTTTCGTTGCGAATTTGATAACGTTTCAGAATAGGAAATCATTCTATAAATTTATTAAGAATTTTTCAAACAAACCTTTAGATTTGACTCTATATAATGAAATGAAATAATACATTAGCAATCATTCATTTTCTTACTAGGTATTACAGTATACTATGTGGTATTTTAATTCTAGAAAATTCTATGAAAATATATTTTTTCTTTTATAAGTTGTGAAGTTCATATGATTGGATATAGTTCCAACTAGAAACTACAAACTAGAAAGTAATCAAGAATATATTAAAAAAAAATCTGTGAACCATCTAATACAAATAACGATCAAATTTAGATTGTTTTTTTATTTTTACCAAAAACTATTCTTTTTCAAAGTTGTTGTCTTACTGGATATTTAAAAAAATATTTATTGAGAACTTTTCAAACAAACCAATAGCTTTGACTCTTTATTCAAAATAATAAATGGCAAGTGCTCTATAATAATTATTACTGTAAACTAATTCTGGATATTTTATTTCTAGCTGAAATCTGTAAGTCCTTTTAATTTTTTTAAGTTAATAACCATTTTTTTTTATTCTTTTATTTATTAATATAATTTTGTCAATACACCAATTATTTTTACAATGTTAAAATTTTTTAAAATTTATAATAATAATATTCTAATATTATTATTTATAAAATGTTTTTTATTCTTTGTATTAGATTAATTTTATATGTTTAATGTTTATATAGTTAAAAGCTACAATATAATATTATCAGAGTATCCACGTATCTGAGATATCATTGAAAAACAATTTTATGAATATTTTATAATACTTTATAATATTAATAATTAGAGTTATTATTTTGTTCCAGATAAATATTGTACGTTATCACTTTTATTTTGAAAAATGCAATTTATTGCTCTATAGTCCTCTTATTATTCTAGAGTTTTCCTTTAACACTAATGTATGGATTTCCTGACGATATTTTTTCTATTTTTTAACTTTAAATTAAAGTATAACTTTCCAGTCTAATGCACTCATAATGTCATGATATTTAATTATGGATATTCCAAAATATAATACCATGTAAAACGTATGTATGTATTTTGATTTTTATCTAGTACTGCAGCGATCTATAATTAAACTTATATTTAATTTAAAAAATACTTAAACTTTCATGCAAACGCTTGACTCTCATTGGTAGATCGTTATGATATTCTTTGTAATAATAATATAATTTGAAGAAGGACAATATTCCTAATTAGGCATTCCTTAAAATTTAAGCCGGGCTTAAATTCTTATAAATTGTGAATCATTATATAAGGTATACATTTATTTATTTAACATGTTTATTATTTTATTTTTAGCTGTGTTATGTAAGTCCATATTTTTTTAATTAATTTTTTTAATGTGTTTAATTTTAAATTTATGATTTGTATCTCATTACTCGTGGAATTATGATGATGGTATAATTTGCACTTACTTACTATAATTTCTATGAATCAGTTAAGTTAAAAATTACTACCCTTTATCGGGTATGACTATTGTTACTACCATCGTCCAGATGGACATATAGGTGATTTCTATAGAATGTTGACTTTGCAGTAATCTTAAAATATAAAAATAATCAACTTTAATTTTAAACCGTATTATACAATTAACATTAAGTCCATAATATTACATTTAATTAAAACTCTTATCATTTATTTTTTTGTTAGATCCACTCGTGGACAGTATGTATATATTTAATTTAAGTTACACTATAACTTGAGTCTTGAAGTTAAAAGTTCAAACCAATATTTAATCAAACTATCTAATATTTTGAATGGTGTTTAAAGAATACAACATACAATCTACCATGTTTATATTCTTCAATTTTGAATTATAAAAAAAAAAACAATTGTATACCTATTTACATTTTATAACGTTTATTATATTATTACCAATCACAAATATATCTGAAAAAACAACGTTTGTTTAAATTCATGCTAATGATGTGTTAGAAATTAACACTGATTAACTCCATTAAATAATACCTGTCGACGTTAAAAGAAATGGTTTGAAAGTACTGTTGTTGAAATATAGAAACACAATATTACTTTTCATATTTGTATTTATTTCATTGTTATTGTTAAGTGGTAACTAAAAGTGTATTTATTGGATATTTAAAATAATCGAACCAAAAACAATAGAAAACTGTCATAATGTAGATTATTTTTACAGATGTTTTGATAGTATTCGATCACTATAAGTGGATTAACAATATCAGTTAGTATAAATAATAATAATAATAATGTATGTTAATGTGTTACTAATTTTATATTTTCATTTGCTTTTTTTACATTTATTTGGCTAACATTTTTTTTGTCTTTATAAAAAATAATGTATCGATTTATCGAAATCGGGAAGTTTTAAAAAATATTTTTTAAGTTTATGATACATATAAGAAAATAAAATAACATCACAATATTTTCGTGGTAAAATTGATTACAATTAAAGGAGTTTGTCTTGAATGCAGTTTTGCTGGTCTATGGGCTAAATATTTCTCTTTATAAATCGAGTTCCGTAGTACGTGTCTATGGAAGGGCATTTTATTGTACTCTCGACAAATCGCATAACAATTTATTTTGCAGGTGCCAAACCAGAAGATCAGTTTTGTGAATATAATACTGCAGCAGATAATTACAAAGCGTTTTTTATGGAAATCTTTGCGGTTGAAACATCGGACGACAGTAGTGATTGAGTATGCCATAATTGTGACTGGTTATGGTAATTGTATGTAACTTTCAGTTTTAACTAACACAATAACATTTTATACTTGAAATTGTCAATATTGATTAAACAAAATAATAATTACTCAGTTTTTTTTTTATGCCATGAATCAGGATAAAAGTTGTGTAATGTAGAAACTTGGACATACCTTAATCAAAAAATATGAAGGTATGACACTATAATAGTGTGGCGTTGTAAACTTTTATCGAAAATGTTCTAAAAATATGATAGTTAGTTTATTATATTATATTGTAAATTGTATTAACTACATAATAGGTGGGCACACTTCTTGTGTACTTACTACGATTATAAAGAAAAAGTAAATAAAGTTCTCTATAATCGTGGTACTTAGACACTCATATTATGTACACATAATAGTATTATAGTACCTATCAATTTGTTGAAAAGAGTATCCATATAATAAACACCAAAATGCAAAAGTCGTGAACTTTAAATATGCATCATGTACCAGCAGCTTCAACTACAGTTAACTCGAACTTCGTAGACTAAAGAATTTTGTCAAAAACACTATTAATTAAATATCATTCTGTTTGACATAATAATAATATCTATTTAGAAACTCAGCAAGCAAAACATAGATAAAAAAAATATAGATCTTTATATATATAAAAAAATATATGCAACTTTCCTATAAGCAGAGCTTGTGTTGGGGAGTTTAAATTGAGGTCTGATATATTTATATGGATTTACGTTTAATTATAAGCATAAGACATATATTATTAAAATCAACGTTATTTAAGAATGACTTGAGGGAATTTTTAAAATTAGTTTTTATAAATATACACAGTTGAATGCTTACCCATTGAAAAGGAAAGACGTAAAATACGGTTTTTCTTATTATGGCCAATGGATTACCGTAATGTCTATCATTAACAGAGTTTTAAGAAATGTATGTTGGTATCTTCAATATGAACAAGATAATTATGTATGTGTTGCCATCTATTGGCTATCTAAGAAGAAACAACTAAGACAAAATATCTAAGACGTAAAATTACATTGTTATGTGTACTGTTGTTGTGAGTAACATTATTAAAATGATTATTTGATTTACAAAATTTAATTAGTGGCTTGGTGATCTGAGTGTACGTAACGGCCGACGTTGGTAGCCTCCGGATGGTAGACCACCCGGGTTTTTACCAATACATCATTGTTCCACAGATATAGACAATAAACCAGATTGCTAGGTTCCCTATACTTACCATGTAAACGTTTGAAGCCACATAAGATTATCCGCCATTACTAGTAGGTCATTTGTATCGTATCATGTTATTATTTTAATAACACAATTTATCACAGATAATAGATATATACATAATAAATGTTAAAAAAGCTTGTAAGTAGATGTCGCTCGGCTGTACATTTGGTGTCTAGGAGATCGCTGTATTGATGGATGGTACTAAATTTGAATTTAATGACATCATACCACTCAAACCGTTCAAACTTCTGGAAAATAACGAGTAATGCATAATTCTATAGAAGCAATAAAACTTTAAAAAATGGACGAACATACGCTCTTCACTAATAGTGACACTTTCTGATAATTGCTAAGAAGTGAGTATGATATGCAACTAAAGAGTAATAATAGAACATAGATTCTATAAAACGATGCAAATCAACATATTATGCAATTATAATATAATACAAAATATTTAAAATTCTAACCTTATAACTGGAACCTCTGTAAAATTGTAAAACTATAAAATTCGGATAAATCAACACCGACGTCAACTCGTGAACTGCTAACTTCATTTGCGTGTCTCAAATCCACCTAAAACCAATATTTTTTATAAGACGACAATATAATGCACACGATGTACCAAAGCATATTTGGTGTTGAGCACAATTTTTGATTGCCAAAAAAAGGATCTTATGGTATTATATACAAAATTATTTTTAAGGGTGAACACTTGTTTTCTTGAAAATTATTAACGTTTTTGGCAGTGCATTTTAAAAATAATTTGAAGTTATTTCTCAAACATTATTATTGAGAACTATTTTTATATTTACTATTTTTATCGCTAAGATTATTAAAGTTTTTCACTTTCTTGAATGACAGCATACATTTTTATTTTCATATGATGAATATTTTAATAATAATTTAATTTCAAACGTGTAATTGATTAGTGAGACGAGCATTGAGAAACTGAGAAAAATGTTTGCCCACTTTTTCACTCATCGAAACTTTTAATAGTTACTAAAAATAGGTATCTACTAATATAAGTTATAACTTATAACTATTTACTTTTCGTTTAAAAGTCGATTTTTACACATTGAAATTCATAAAAATAAATAAATACTTTTCTTCAATTTAAAAAAAATGCATGTTGTCATTTAAAAAAGTAAAAATCTTAAAAAAAATATTTTTCGTATAAGATGAGTCCAAGATTTAATTTTAGAATGGCGGCAGATTCTACGTTGTATAATTTGCAAAAAAGCCCTATTACTCAAAAATGCAATCTTTAGACTCGTTTTTTCAATATTACGGAAATGTTCATAAATAATTATTATGATTATACTAAATCAACTAGATATTCTGACATCACACGTAAACCTAGAAGTATCTTACCTCTACTTTCAGTGAAATGGCGGCATTCACTTATGATAAATTAATAGATTGTAAAAATGATTCTCACGTTATCATAGGAAATATGAATTTAAAATGTAATTATTGTCATGCATGGAAATGGTCCAAAGAGCCTGCAGGTTTTTGCTGTTCAGGAGGTTAAAATTTTATCTTTGAAAAAAAACCTTATTGAAGCTGAAATTCTTACCACCTCAGCGAGTGGTCAAATTGTATACAGGGTGTCCCGTGAGGATTTACCCATTGCAATATCTCCTGAAATAATGAAGATATCATAATTCTGTTTTTTTATTAAGACTCACAGGGACAAACACTACAAATATTTCATGTTTTAATTTTTTTTAATGTTTTGGTAAAAAAGTTAAAAAATATTTTTTTTTATTTAATTATTTTCAAAAAAAATCGAAGATAGCCATATTGTAGAGTTAATTTTTCTGAAAATATTGACGTTTCAACTTTTTGATTTCATTAATCTCCTGATTTTTAATATTTTTTCTAGTTTCTAGAAAAACAGCGAATTATTTAATACCATAGTGGCATAGTGGTAACAAACATGTGTCCCGCGAGTGGCCGCGACCCGCGTGCTCGTACGGACAGTGAACGCTTTCAGTGTGGCTCGCAATAACCATATTATTTTACTTTTTCTAAATTTATTGATGGCATTTAAATAATTATTAAACAAAAATCAATCAATCGCCTCATACATTTTTGTTTTTTAACTTCCCATGACGTCAACAGGAGTGACTTCTATAAGTGATTTCAACGACATTGGCGTCTGCATCGCCGAGTCTCACAAGCTCCCGAGTTTCAGGACAGCGAGTTTCACAAGCAACTAGTAGATTTATAATACATTAATACTTATATATATTATATCATTGATGAACGCACAAAAAAGATTATCATCATTTTAAATACAAACATCATATTAATCTTTCTCTAATGATTGAATATTTGAAACAAAAATGATAAATCCCAATTAAAAATTTAAAATAAATTCAAATCAAAGGAGGTATGTTATAAATAAAAATAAAAAATATAAATATTATAAATATCAAAATGTATTCAAAAACGTGTGAACTAATTGTATAGAATACTAGAATAACGTCTCCATCCTAAGGATGTTTGATATGTAGACGTATTTAAATTGCATCTGCCATTGAAAAAATAAGGATTCTTTATTCCTGGCTGCATTTAAAATAAAAGATAAGGATTTCATTGTTCGCCTGTCGTTAAAAATATTCTCTTTTGGAATAACAAATCATTGAAAATAGTATGGTTAAAGCAAGTTGTTGTGATGTCCAACTAAATTATTAATACCCATAAGCAGAGTCCTAAAGTCCTAAAACATTTAAATGTATGACAATGACAAAGGTCCATTACAAAATACATCTAAATGTTTTGCACGACATTCAAATAAAAAATTAATTTACCTATATAAAAATTATTTTTGGCATTCAACATTAAATTTATTGTTTAAATATTACGATGTAAGACCAACATGTAATAATATTTGTATTTTAAGATTCCTAAAATAATTAATCAAAATAAAAACTAAAAGTACTAAGTGAGAAAAAATATATTTTAGATTCTAAGAGGAGTGATGTGATTTTACAATGATGTATGTTTTTTATTTAGTTTTTATTTTTGTTTCTGTCATTACGGTTTTGGACAATAAAAGTGCTTCGATTTTTTTCAATAGCAATTCAAATATAAGGTAGTTGCTTTTAATTAGCTTTCCATTGGCCATGGCTCGAGCATGGTCAATATGGCCCATTTTTCTGTTAAAATAAATAAAAATAAAAATACACCCTTAAGTCCTGATTCGCAAAAAAAGAAACAATATTTTGTTTTTGTGGAAAACGTTTTTTTATTC
Source organism: Myzus persicae (assembly GCF_001856785.1). Lineage (NCBI taxonomy): Eukaryota > Metazoa > Arthropoda > Insecta > Hemiptera > Aphididae > Myzus > Myzus persicae. Next base: position 3,768 of record NW_019102538.1, on the reverse strand, counting down.
AATAAATATAAAGTGTTTTTAAAAAAATGTATAAATACAATTAATATTATGCATTTTTAATGCAAATGCAAATATATAAAAACAATTTTTGAACATTTTAAGCCGAAAATAATTAAAATAATAAGTCTAAAGACTTTAAACAATTTAGAACAAATTTAGAATAAAAAACTTGGCTCAAAGTGGCCCAACAATTTTGAAGATTATCAAATGTATGATTAATGTATTAAATTTATAATAAATGTATGCATTTAGAATGCAAATAATCTAAA
>NW_019102538.1:0-1099 GCF_001856785.1 Myzus persicae | reverse complement strand
AAAAAAAATGTATAAATACAATTAATATTATGCATTTTTAATGCAAATGCAAATATATAAAAACAATTTTTGAACATTTTAAGCCGAAAATAATTAAAATAATAAGTCTAAAGACTTTAAACAATTTAGAACAAATTTAGAATAAAAAACTTGGCTCAAAGTGGCCCAACAATTTTGAAGATTATCAAATGTATGATTAATGTATTAAATTTATAATAAATGTATGCATTTAGAATGCAAATAATCTAAAAATTTTTTTGAACATTTTTTGCCGAAAATAATAAGTCAACTGACTTTAATGAATTTAGAAAAAATTTAGAACCAAAATCGTTATACAAAAAATATGGCTCAAAGTGGCCTAAAAATTTTGAAGATTATCAAATGTATGATTAATGTATTAAATTACATTGAATATAATAAATGTTATGCATTTTTAATGTGAATGCACATAATTTTATAACATTTATAGCAGTAAATAATGAGTCAACTGACTTTAAAGAATTTAGAGAAAATTTAGGACAAAAATCGTTGTACAAAACATATGGCTCAAAGTGGCCTAACAATTTTAAATAATGAAAAATATAGAAAAATAATTTAAGTATATGAGGAAATAATAAAAAAAGAAAACTTAGGGGAAACTGCGTATCTCATTGTCCTCGGCAACAACCGCACAGTAGCACGCTCTTGACTCCTTTCCAGACGGCGGCGAAAATGCGCCTCGGCCTACTGCGTTAACGATACTTCGTCACTGGGGTGGTCACCGGATCCTTTTGGCTGTCCAGCTCCATGTCTTCCCTCTCCTCTGGTTTCCCCTCAGCCGGCACGTCTTCCTTTTGGACCTCGACGGCATTCAGTTCTGCTCCCTGCTCATTGTTCACATCAGACGTCTCGGAGGGTGGCAGTACTGGTTCGGTGTCGTCCCCACTGTCCAGCATGCCACACACTGCGTCCACCATCTCGTTTACAATGACGGCAATCATCGCGACTTCTTCGTCTACATTCTCGGGTTTTTGAATAATTGATTTCTCTTCGAGTGGAAGAACATCTTCGCCTTCGATCGGCATCATCCAGTTGTCTACGAAACTAAGAACATTAGATT
>NW_019102537.1:0-2435 GCF_001856785.1 Myzus persicae | reverse complement strand
AAAAATCACAATTAAATAAATTTTTAACTAGTAAAACAGTAGAATAAGCTTTTGAAAATGACGTTTCTGTTTCAATGAGATTTAAGTAGAAAGATTGAATTTGGAACATCCAAACTGTGATAATATTTTCATGTGAACGTCGAACTGTTTGATGATACAAAAAAATCCCGAATTTGTTAAATTTTTTTCATATTGGTCTTATATGGACACTTGTAGATTGCTATTTGACATAAATTAAACATGTTATTGATTTTTTAAGTTTAAGTATACTTTATACCTGTTCTAAATAATTTATAGCATCGTTAAGCTTTATTTTGGCAGAAAAAAAATCACGATTAAACAAGTTTAAACTAGTATAACAATAGAAAAGGATTTTGAAAGTGACGTTTCTGTTTTCTCGAGTTTAAAGAAGAAAGATTGAACTTTGACCATCCAAAACATATTTATATTTTCATAAGAATGACGAACTGTTTTTTACACGAAAAAATCGTGAATTTATTCATCTCAATGTTTTAAATTAAATTCGAAGCATTGTATTTTGACCTTCAAAATTGGGTTTATCTTCTCATGCAATTGTTGATCTACCTGTGTGTCGATGCTCTTATATGAATCGGTGCACACGAATTGCGTACCAAAACAGGTAGACGAACCTTTTTGAACGAATTGCGTCCCGGACGCAATTCGTGTTACCTTTTAATTTAACATTTTTTTTGAGCTTTCCAGTGGATGTAGGTACAAATTCATGGAAATTAACTCATGAGAATATATTTATGTACCTGTCTTCTGATAAATATCGTCGTTCGGGTGACTATCATTTTGCACACGTGAACGGGCCTACCTTGATTTGGTTTTCACGGTTGTACGCTTGCGGCTGATCTTTATGTATGAGTATGTCTACTTTATGAAGCAATACAAGAACCTTTTCATATTATTGAGTGATAGAATGTTATCCTTACATACTGTTATCTGTTTGTCTTCATAGTTTATTTTCAGATTTTAAATACTTGAGTGACTGTGATTTGTCTGAAATTACATCTCGCCATGCCATAACAACTGGTGGCCGCGGCGGTTTGTTGCAAACGTAATTATTTCAAACGATATGACGCCGTTGCTCATGGTGTTAATGGGTGTTACGAAATCATTGAAATAAATGTGTGAGAATCGGTAACCTGTACGTACTTCCGATAGAACAAGCGTCGTTGTTCGCGGCCACCACATCATTGCTCAGATCTGCGTGACTCATCCGGACCACTGAAGTGGCAGCTTGAGGTTACATCGACGCTTCACACTAGTCGTTTTAATTCGAGCATAGCCTAAAATATTAAGCTTTAATGAAGCATCAACGATCAAAATAGTATAAGCGTGTTTTTTTTTTATTTTAATCGTGATCGAACGATTTGTCGTTTGTTTTTACTGCGCTCATATGCGGTGCAGCTTCACTCAATGACCCTTTGATGACAAATCTAATTTAAAATTTAAAAAAAATAATAATCAAAGAATAATACTGAATTTAATAATATTAAAATTTTATAAAAACTTATCCATGTTGGATTACAGTTAGGAGTTTTCCACAACTGGACAGCATTTTTAACCACGGTAACCCTTCGTCCTTTGTAGTATTAATTAATCTTAATTTATTTACTCAGCTAGGACACTACTGAATACTGAGTGCCTATCTAATACGTGTGCGTCATGCATAATATGCTATCGCCAGAATTCCCGCATCACGTGTATAGTGTTACGATGTTTAGACACTTCGGTGATAAAAAATTGTTTTTCCCCCTTTTTCTTGTTTGGTCATTTAGTAACATTTTTTAACAGGTATACATTTTACCTATTTGTATGTTTAAAATAATTACTTATTACACATAAGACATAACATTATATTGGTGTGAATTATATTATTTTTGTGTGAACAAATTACTTGCCCATATTTTAATTGTTGGTGTACTTGGCAAGTACTGGGAAACCGGTTAATACTCGATTACAGTCAATAATATTAGAAAAATAATATATATCCTAGGCATAGCTAACCATATGGATACGCGCTGTACTGCTGTACTCGTCGTATTATTGCAAGAGAATGATATAGTCACGCGAATATTCGTCCACAAACACAAGACACAATTATAGTGTTATTTACTTATATCTGCTACAATAGCACAGAAGAGCAGTTCTATACTAAAGCTAAGCCCCATCCCCCATATTGTGCATTTATGCCTATGATACAAAGGCCGGGCAAGGCACCCATTAAGATTTTTAAAACCTGGCGATTATGGTCATGATTTAGTTGTCCTTGTCCTGCTTCCTAGTTCCTGCACTAAAGAAGTTGCGGTAACTTTAAGCTAGGGACACACTGTTCACACGCCACGCGTTAACATGTCTTTACACGCCACGCGTTAACACGCCGATAATTTTAAATCGCGTGTTAACCC
>NW_019102536.1:0-2483 GCF_001856785.1 Myzus persicae | reverse complement strand
ATGACTTACAAACACTAGGAAACGATCGACACAAATACCGATCAATACAAACGTAAATGGTGACTTAAAACGAACGAATAACGAAAGAATTAACAACTTACCATGGCGTTGTTCCTTAAAACTAAATAGTTATAAACTTATAAAAAAATAACCATCCGCGGTTGAACCGAGACGCAGTGATAGAGAAAGATGGACATGAAGCACATTCGCCACACGAACCGACTACGACATCAATTTACGTCGATTGTGGTGGAGGGGAGACACAACTACACGAATACATGGAAGTAATACAAAAACGTCTGGAGGAAACGGTCGCCCATGTATTTATTCTCTTCACAGGTTCAATAGTTTTCCCGCCAAATTTAAATCGTTGTCACTTATCACTGGAATAAAAAATGCAAAATAAATTTAAAACTATTTACCACTAAGTTTTAAACTTATGTACTTTGACTAATAGTTTTGCACAATGCACTCACTAAATGTGGTGCAGTTATTATACATTATACTCAGCTTTTAAGTTTTAAATCACGCCTTTACCCATAGTTCATAACTTTGAATAACCTGTTACATTATCTGTGCAGGCGTTGGCGGATTTTTAAATATATTAATTTTCAAGCGAGATATGAGTATCTTTGATTTGTGATATTTCACATACTCGTCTACCTATATCAGATAAAAATGTCTATCGGAAAGTCGAATTAAATTTTTATGAGCGTTTGAAGTTGAAATTTTTACAACATTGGATTTTCACTCGATTTCTCTTGTAGTGATTTTCTTACTTTGTTGAACCTAATTCAAAAACGAATTACTGTAGACACTTGAAATTTACACAAAATGTTTATTTAATCAATTCATATACTTGATAGAATTTTTAAAATATTTTGACTCGTTTTAAGCGGTTTTCGGACATTTTCAATTTTCATTTTTTTCAATTTTTTTTATAAATGTCAATAAAATTTCATTGGTTGTGTCAAAAAGCATGAAAATTTAATACAAGACTTGATATTTTGTTACAATAGTAGTTTAAAAATATTAAAAAAACAAATGCATGGGTTTTTTTATAAGCATTTAAAGTTCAAATGTGGACAATATTTATCAAATTGAAAATGATTTTGTAGTTAAAAATTTATAAAATTTTTAATTTTTATAGTTAAGGATTGAAAATTTAAAACAATTTTCCACTTAAACAGTTTTTTTCGCAACTAAAAAATCTAGAAAATCTATAAATACAGTTATTTTTTACAGACATTTTAAGTTCAAATTTGATCAAAATTGCACATTTTAACATAAAGAATAACGTTTATAATTTGGTTGTAATTTGGTACCAAAACAGCCTAATTGTACATAGGTATACTTAATATTTTTTCAGCCTCACTGATAATTTTAGAATAATATTTATTCAACTTACCGGCCACCACATTAATAATAAGACAAGTATTAATACAAAATGCCCTATACTAACATACCGTCTCCGCTCATATTCTTTTTTTCGTAAATAATGATAAATGATATGATATCATTGAATTCAAATGTAATACCATCCGTTACAGCTACTTCCTAAACACCTATTGTATAGGTAGGTACAGCAGAGACAGAGAGTCAGAGAGACATCCACTAATACCCGCTTTTTTAATTTTGTTGTTATTCAAAAAATAATAACCATATATACTTGAAAATTGCAAAAAATGTTTATTTTTTCATTTTCTTTGCATAATAATTCAATCGTTTTGAGTTATTTGTAGACTTTGAAATTTGAAGTTCCTTTTTAGTTTAGTATTCTATAATATTAAATATTAATAAAATTGTATTAGTTGGGTCAAAAGTCTTGAAAATTTTAATACAGTGTTCCTCAACGGTTGAAAAATTTTAAAGATCCGTAAGCACGATTTTTTCTTATAAATATAAGTTCAAATATTTTTGAAATTCATCATAATCTTAAAAACTTTCAAATTATTCTATTGTAGTCAGATGTTCATAAAAAAATTTCTTTGTATTCCTAAGGTATGACAATTTAATACGAAGTTTCTCATAAATAGTTCATGCCATAACCAAAATTTAATCACAGTAATTTTTCACAGTTATTTTAAGTTCAAATTTGGACGACATTTCATATTAAAAGTAAAACTAAGAATAATGATTTAAGTTACTTTGTTGTACCTAATTTCGAAATATTATTCAAGGGTACTTCAGACTTTTGGAGTACATAATTTTATTGTATACACCATTGAAACAATGCAATTTTCAAATGCAATTTTTTGGTAAAAAAAATTTTACCTATTGCGTAGGTAGTGCTAATGCCTATAAAAGAAAAATAAGTTACTTCAATTACAATAATATTATACGCTGCGGCGCAGCCGGTCGCGGTTCGATCCTCGGCCACCGGGCGGCAATTTTCTCCGGACAAGTCACGGTGACCGGAGATCAAGTGCCGCCATCCCCCAACCGGGCGGCGGGCATGGCAGAAACCTACGGGTGCCCAGTAG
>NW_019102535.1:0-2483 GCF_001856785.1 Myzus persicae | reverse complement strand
TAGTCTGATCAATAATGTTTCTTAAGGGATTGCTGTAAAGTAAAATACATACTTGTTAAGATTTGGGATAGACTGACCCTAGAATTGATACTCTATATTAGTCAAAATAGGTGATGTTGGTTTTTTTTTTAAAACCAAAATTTGAACCGAAAGCATAAAAATAAAAATAAAATTCCATCAGCATAACATAATGCATTTCTTACTATTTATTTTATAAGTACCTATTTACTATTCATTTTGAACATTTGTGTATGTTTATTTTTACTTAATATTTTATTAATAATTAGTATGATTATTAATAAATACTATTATTTTTGATATTTAGCAAAATAATATTCATTTATCTAAAATTGGTTTGTGTTATTAGTTTTATTATAATACCAGTTCGTGGTCTTTGCCAAAAATGTTTTTAAGTAGGTACATCAGAGTATCAGGTATCAGAAAACAATAATATTGATTATCGGCCCTCCTTAATTAAAATAGGTATATAATTTTTTTTAAGTGAAAAAGAAAATTTCATTAAATTTACTCATTTATTACTTAAACTAAATTTAAATATTTAATATAACTAGAATTTGTTTGGGATGTTATTATATTAACATTGAATACAAATGACTACCCTACAGAGCATAATGTAATAAACTAGTTTATTATATCATGCTACAGAGTAGGGTAGGTACATTGATGAATATTAACTACTTTATTTTTACAAAGGATATTAATATATAATAGAGAAATCATTTATAGAATATACCTGTTACTATAAATTAGGAACAATGAAATAAAAATATAATTATACCTACTTATTTATACTTTGTGGAAATGTTAGTCAAACTAATTGTAGAACTATTTATTCTATAACTATTGTATATCTATTATTACACTATTTAGGTAGGTAAATAAAAACTATACTAGGTGTTTTAAAATTTCACTTACTCTTTACAAAACAAAAACAGGGATATTACTAGTTTTATAACTTCGGTTAAAATAATTACTGACACAACGTTATAGTTATATGTGCCTTTATCTTGTGATAATTTGACTAATAATCCTGCAAAAGAAAAAAAATGTGTAGAACATACTAAGTATTTGAATCTAATAGGTATTTATAATTAGAGGCAGATAGGGGCCTATGAGGACACATAGTAATTTCCTCTACATGACTGCAATGGCCCGATGACTCAAGAAGGCATATATTTTATTAAATGAGTTCTATTAAAAAATGTATACTCAGTTGTGTAGTGATATTTTATACTTGTATAGTTGAATATAATAAATAGTAAGTTACTTTTTTATATTGTATAAATGTAAGTAAGCATGTAATGAATATTCAATGTTTAGAAAGAATGTCTTTTATGAATGTAAGTTCACACGTTCAAGTTTATATTTAGTATAAATACGCAAACTTCACTCGTTTTTTTAAATTTAACGTGAATGTTTATATTTTAATGAATTTGAATGATTTTTGGTACGCCCAATTTATTTGCCAATTAATAAATATATTGATTCATTATTAGGTATATATTAATATTTTTTTATTAAAATTTCTACCACAAAAAATACAATTTTTTTGGTGAACGTTTCGAATACTGTGAATATGTTTCTGGAGATGAAATATATATATTTTATGGAAATATAAAACAAAAATATATTTGTTCAATAAATGTGTTAAATTTTTTTTGTGGCTTACTCTGTGTGGAGGGTTATTTGTTCAATATCCATAATGTGGCCTTAAAAAAAAAATTAAATAATGTACTGTGAGCAGGGATAATGTGGACTGTTAGGTGCCTATCTGTCATTGCCGAAATCAGTATATTATTTTATTTTTTTAAAACATAATAACATATCATAAATAATATACAATCAGATAATTTAAATTCATGAATTTGTCCATCATTAAAAGAGTATATCAGAATAGGCATTAGATAGAGAAAAAAAATGTGATTTAATGAAAAGAATCTGCATTTTTACCGTGATTCATTGACAGTGCTATGTACAGGACAAATACCACAAAAGATGTCTTAGTGGGGAACAAACTAGCCCAATTGCTGGATTTCCACATAGCTCTTGACGGGCTAGAATGTTTAAGAAACTATATCACGTTACACGCGAAGTCATAAAATGAACTGAGAAGTGCAGGAGTGAAAAAAAATATATATACAAAACAATAAGTACAATAGTACATTAAAATACTGAAACATTAACAACTACATTTTTCAAAAGTTAATAAATAAGCAATCGTTGATGGATACTTGATACAGAGTAAGTGCGACTGATAACGCCACACCGGAAATATCGTTACGATAACGTTTTTTATTCCACTGACTGAGTAGGTGCATTGTAATATTTTGTAATCCTCGACACTCGACACTTATTATATTTATGTGTTATACACTTCTCCTACATTATAGTGTATAGACATAAAAACTATAATTTATTGATTTGTGGAGTATGGTTGTAAATTGTAATCAGTGTTGAATCCA
>NW_019102534.1:0-2484 GCF_001856785.1 Myzus persicae | reverse complement strand
TAACTGTATTATTTCCAAATATGATACATGTGACATGTGTAGCGCATGGTTTACACAGAGTGTGTGAAACAATAAGACTTGAGTATCCAAATATCTATAATATGATTAGTTGTGTGAAAAAAGTATTTTTAAAAGCTCCGAGTCGTGTGTTGAAATTTCGAGAATTATTTCAAGAATTACCTTTACCTCCACAGCCAATACTTATCCGATGGGGAACTTGGCTAGAAGACATATCATATTATGCTGATAATTTCAATTCCATAAAAATCGGTGCTTTTGTCTTTAGACGAAAATACTGAAAAATCCATAAAGAATGCTATAGCTTTATTTGAAAATAGAACTACACAAATAATTTAGATTACATAAAAAGTAACTTTGGCTTTATCGCTTAATCTATTTTGAAATTAGAAAATGCATCATTTTTACTCGATGAGAATTTGGAAATCGTTGAAAGAACCAAATTTAAATTTAGCCAAAACAAAGGACCGATCGCTGAAAAAATTGACAAAAAATATAAAAATGTGTTAGAAAAAAATACTGGGCTGAAAGCTATGTCTACGATACGTAATATTTTAAATGGCAACAATGTAGATGAAGATTTTCCAATTCTAACTCCTGGGGAAGTTACAAGATTTAGATATGCAAAAATTACGTCATGTGATGTCGAACGGAGTTTTAGCAAATATAAAAATACACTAAGGTAAAACGAAGATCGTTCATTTTTGAAAATTTAAAACATCATGTAATTGTTTCATGTAATTCATTCGAGTAGCATTATCAATTTTAATTTTTATATCAATTAATATTTTAGAAATTTTAAGATTTTAGAATTGTTTTAATGTTGTTATATTTAAGTTTTTAACATATTTATTTTAATTAATTGGTATTTAAAAAAAAATTATAGAAAATGTGTTTTTTAAATAATATTTATTTGGTTTATTTAAGCATATTTTTATTGCATATTTTTGCATATTATTTTTAATAAACCAAATGCATATTTAATCATTTTTTATTGCATATAAATCCTAGCCCTACCCAAAATGTTACTGTGCTAATGGATGATTAAATATATTATAAAAGCTGGTTTTACTAATACACATATACATATTTATCATATAATCAAATATATTTTAGTGATAACACGTTCAGAAATATCTGAAATGTAACGATGTAAATTCGTATCTATCGGGTATCACAAACTTATATTTACGTTTAATATTATGAAAATAAAAATAAAAAATTATTAGACCAAAATACTATTACTTATGCACTATATATACTATCACGTATATTGCACAAGTAATACCTACTGGAAATTCAAAAGTAATTAACCACTAATCATTAACTAAATTGTAAATGGTAAGATAATGTAATTTGAAGTCGATTGTGGTGCTTCAGTTATTATACTACCGAAAATTATTTTTGACTATTATTTTAGAAATATCAAATTAAAAAAGAAAATAGTTAATAGTTAATCTCTTATCAGTGAATGGTGAATCTATATTATTAGTCGGTCAAATAATTCAAACCATAACTCCTCGAATTACAAAAATATTAAATTACCGTTATTAGTCAACAGGAAATATACTAAAACTATTTTATATTGTGGGCAAAAATAAAGTAAATTCTAATATGTTTATAAGCACATGCAATTACAAAATAATTCTGGGGGCTGGAGCCCACCCAAGCCCCCCCCCCCCGCTACCTCCAGTAGTTGCGCCTATCAATTGTGCGTAATATGAACAAAGTCCCGCAAAACAACAATTTAAGGACATTTTTCTTTCAACTTATGTGCGATCTACGTTTACGGCTTCATATTATGTGACAAGAATCGTGAAAAAATGTTAGGTTTAATTTTCGTTTGTAATAAACACATCTTTATAAAAACGATTTTAATTTTCAATATAAAAAAATCATTTTGGAAAACCTATTATTTTCTAGGTAATAAAAATGACTATTCTAAATGGAGCCACTGAAATTATCACTGTTAAACCATTGATTATAGCGTAATTATTTAGATATTAATTAAAGAATTGATTAATGCATGGTGTCATAGAAGGCTTCACGTAATAACAGCATGCAACATAGTTAAGTCGTAGGTAAGTATTTATGATTTATTTTTGGTGACGAAGTAACCTATTGGCCGTAATGACCAAATATGTATAGGTATATACATCATTATTATAAGTAAATAAGCAACTAAAAACACAAAATAGTTAAAGTTAAAGTTGATGTCAAAAGTTAAAATAATCGCGTCGAACTGGAAACTATACTATTTTTTCAAATAATAATATTAAAACAATTTAAGATATAATATATAGATTATTAAACAAAGCTTTTTATTTGATGCACAGTGTATGTCATCGATTGCTGCCTGTGCGTTGTGTAAATTAATCAATTATTATTTATCATTAATGATGATAAAAAAAATTATGTCTATATTACAAAAAAAAATGTTAAAATAATTATCATTACTATTTGAAT
>NW_019102533.1:0-2484 GCF_001856785.1 Myzus persicae | reverse complement strand
AATTACAGTTGGAATTCCAACGAAATGCGTAATATCGGAAACACACCATTCCGGACCATTTAGTTCGTCGATATATATTTTTTTCATTTTCATATAACATACCATCGAGTCAAATATATTGTATGGCGGTACTACCTACTGCTAAAATGTCTATAAATTAAACCTTTAATTAATCAATTGACATAGCGGAAACTGAGAAACATAATTATGTTCAAAGAAACAGAAAAATCAATCAGACACTGATTTCATTTTATACGGTATACATAAAATCATTTATAATATGATATTTATATATTCTATTTTGAACGGATGGAAGTGTTTCTTTGAGGTATTTTTCGGTTCTAGTGCATATTAAAAGTTTGAATTTTTTCTTTTTCATCCAAAAATATACGGCAGTTTACAGTTCCATGAAGTAGTCGTTTAATATTTTATGGAGTTAACTCAGTCTCTAGAAAATCGTAATTTGTTCCATTTGGATTACATTATGACCTTAGGTCGGTGACAATGGGCTCCGGGGTCTTATAGTGAGTTTTACACTCGATTTTATATTTTATATTGATCAAATAAATAAAAATAAATAAACGATATTCGTTCGATTCTCAGAAAATGGTTGGATGTATTATTTTTAAATATTTAATAAAGGGTTCAAAGTTTGAAAACTTCACTAATTTAGCTAGGTCAGATTATTTAAACTTCTACTTATTTTAAACTTAGACCTAAACTTTTTACGATTTTCTTTTAAACCATTATGTCAATTTAGTTTACCTGTATTCTGGTAAATTTAAATACAGTTACTTTTTAATTTTCCAGCCAAATGTTTCGTGATAAAATATGTACCTTTAATATGGCTGTATAACATAATTATTAATAACTGCTTTTTAAATGCCACATTATCTAAAGATATATGATTTTCTTTGGTCATGTACAAATTATTTTAAGCAATCTACATTTATCTAATCGAATCGTATGAAATAAATCAACAATTGCCATAATGTATAAGTACTTGAAAAGGATGATTTTTGCTGAGTAATGTTTTAAGGTCAAATCCTCCATAAATTTAACATGCACCTTGTCATTCTATTTTAGTTTTTTAAATGTTCAATAAAATAATAAGGATAAAATATGTTTCCATGTCTTCACGCGGTCGTGGCTCGGACGAAACGATTAGTAAATTGTTCTCGCGATACCCTAGTCCACCCACAAGTCCTGTGCGATCCGGGTGTGTATGCACAGCTTGTGGTGCTGTTGTTGTAGTAAAAGAGTGAGTTTTCGCGAAATTTCGTGCTCCAGAAGTGCCTGCAGCCTGCCCCGTGTATCCATGCCACCCCGCACGTGCCCACTTCGTGGTCCATTCGAGTCTGCTGGAAGTGTGGCGGGAATGGGCAAATTGACTGACACGTTAAGAGCTTAACTAGTGTACTATGCAAATGCCGGTCGTCGGTAAATCATCCGAACGCTGGTGGCTTAAGTGCCACCGAGAGAGAGAGTGAGAGAGAGAGGAGAGCGATTCCACTACTCTGCTCCACGCGTATCAGGTTCCACGTGTGCGTTCATAAATCAATTTCCTTTCCCCCCCTCAAAATAAATAATATTATAAAACCTCCGTCGAGAAAACTCCTATTAAAAACGATGATAAAACTTATAACCATAGTGGTTTTATTCACACGAAACGTATATATAATATATACATTTTATTCATATAAAATGTATATAATATTTACGTGTGTACACCTTGTCGAATGTGCTTGTGTGTCTGTGTAATTTGTCTTTGGACACCGCGAGTGCAAGCGATAGATAACGCGCTCGTCCGATAATTTAAGTACCTACACCTGTCTGACCAATTTCCATGAATTTTCGATGATTTTTCCGGTGTTCAGGCGATTATTAAATACCTTTGCTATATTGCAAGTTTCGAATTTGAAGTTCGAAAATTCTGAACCGAAACAGTATGTCATCGTCTATTTTTTAAGTATATTTTGTAATTAATTTTCATTACTATTAGTAATTTATTTTTCATGATACGGTAGGTTGAACTAATTTTGGACTAAAACATCGCAGTAACTGTTTTAAAATTTAAATTACATCATATTAATATATTATATTATTGTTTTTATTTAGATAATTACTTATTAATTAATATAGGTCAATATACTCAATAGTCAATACTATGGTACAGTAGAAAGCAGTAACTATGTTTATGGTATAAGCTTTAAACAATGAACCGTATATAATTAGTCAATATATTTTAAAGTATCACTGTGTATTTGTGGAAAGTTTCAAGACCCAATGAAAATATTTTTTGAATTAGGTACAACATAATAACAAAAATAGTTCAATGAAAAAAAATGTTATTTTATGTTGAAGTACGTAATTTTATATGATTAGAACTTAAAACCTTATACTGATTATATTTTGAGGCCTCAGCTATTAAAATGTAATATGCTATTTGTTTTTCAGTGCCTTCCTACCGAATAATATAAAAAT
>NW_019102532.1:0-2486 GCF_001856785.1 Myzus persicae | reverse complement strand
AGCACATATTAAGGTAAATTTAATCTTGGAATATATTTAATTATTTTTAATAAATAAATTTTTTTCTTCTACTTACTGGCATGGTTGTATGGTTATTATTTGTCCAATTAAAGTATACATTTGCTGATTATTATTTAAAAAAATTAATAACATATACTTGAAAAATGAATAAATAATCACCCGCCTACCAGCAAATTAGTTACTATGACTAGATATGGCCTAAGCTATTTAGCCATTAAAATAAAAGGTGGTTCTTTATTATTTTTGTTAATGGTTAAATCTGAAAAATTACTAATTAATAATTATAGATTATATATTTATACTTGTCATTGTTTGATTTTTTTAGAGTACACATAAATCTATGTTAGATAAGTTTAATGATATGGTTAAAAAAAGATCACTTAATCAAGATAAACCGAGTACATTGAAACAATTAAATTTACATGAATTTAAAAAAAAAAAAACTAAGTTATCTCAAGCTACTTTTGATAGAGCCAACATGGAATTAATAATTAGTACGGTGTCCCCTTTTTCATTCATTGAACATCCTGCATTCCTCAAATATACTAATACTGTGGCACAAATGGTACCAGTATCTAGAAGAACATTGATGAGAAATATTAATTCAAGTTTTGAAGAAATGAAAAATTCAATTATCAAAAAGTTTAATGATTTGGAATATGTATGTGTTACTGCAGATTGCTGGACTGCATTCAGAAGGTAAATGTTTTAGTACATATAAAAATATTTCCTGTTTGATTTATCAGCTTTTTCTCTAGTTTTTACTATATTAATGCAACAGTTTTAAATAAAATTACTTTTTAATAATACCTACCTACCAGTCCTATCATCATGTCTTTTTTCAACTACTTAGGTACCTTCGTATTATAATATATATATATTTTAAATTAATCACAATCTATTCAAACTATTCACAAATCATTGTTACTTACACACTTCTAATGCTTGTAATTTATTTTATTTCATTATTTGGTAGGTCTTATATGGGCTTTACTGCACACTGGATTGATCCATTCACCTTTGAACGCAAGTCGAATGCCATTGCTTGTAGGCGTATAATTGGTAAACATACATATGATGTTCTAGCTGATATGATTGAACTTGTGTTGAATGAATACAAAATAAATACAAAAGTAACCTATATGGTTACAGATAATGCATCAAACTTTGCTAAGGCATTCAGGTATAATAAATATTTATTATTAAAAGAATAAAAGAAGAGAATCGGCTAACCATTTTTATTATTTGGTATTTTAATTTTTAAACAAATAGTGAACTGACATCTTCTAAATATTGTATTGTGAGACAATTGTTTTACTCATACCTACTTAAAGTAGTATTTTTCTTTTTACATGCCTACTTACTTATATCATAATTACAATTACAATTTTTTCATTAGACTTTATAGCACTACTGAAGATGAAATAGAAACTCCAGAAAATGATTCACTTATATATTCAACGGATATTTTTGAAATTTTAAGTGAAGGGGAAGAAAGACATTTTAGGCTGCCTAAACAACTGCGCTGTGCTTCGCATACATTCAATTTGCTGGCCACGAATGATGTGAATAAATTACAAATCAAAGATGGACCATATAAAACAATAAGTAGAAGGGCTTTTGGAAAGTGTAATGCACTTTTCAATAAACAAAATATGAGTACATTGGTGGCAGATAAAATTAAAAATCATCTAGGTCGATATTTAATCACACCAAATGATACACGGTATTTAAAATGACTAACTATCATAGTATACATCTATATAATTAATATCTTTATTTTGAATATGCCTATTAGTTATTCTTTTTGTTTTTGTAGTTGGAATGCTTTGTATGACTCTTTGAGTTTTATTATAAGCCACTTTGATGAAGTAGAGAATATTTGTACTGATATTCAGTTGCCTTGCCTAAGTAAACCACAAGAAACAGATTTTTTGACTGAATATTGCAAAGTAACTTTTAATTATAATATAAATGTTGATAGTATTATTAACCCCTAAAGCAGTAATGATTTAACCAATAGACAATCTCAATATGCTTTGATAAATAAACTATTATATTTTGATCTTTAATTTTTCTAGGTTATGAAACCTATTGCAAAAGCTTTAGATATACTGCAAGGAGAAAAATATATTTCTATTGGTTATCTTCTCCCTACATTAACAGCTGTAAAAAAATCATTAAATCAACTTATATTGCATGGAAACCTAAAATATTGCAAGCCATTAGTTGAAGTGCTGATCAGTGGATTAACAAAACGGTGATTAATGATTTTGAAATTGATTAATGAAATTTTATTAATTTTAAATATAATTTATAAAATATTTCATTTATAGGTTTGATACAAATTTTGAATCTTCAGACATGAAATTAGCTGCTACTTTAGAACCAAAGTTTAAGTGGAATTGGGCTGAAGTAGAAATGGTCAATGAGTTGAAAGAATGTTTAAAAGCAAGATTGTCTGA
>NW_019102531.1:0-2494 GCF_001856785.1 Myzus persicae | reverse complement strand
CTCGCAATGCACTAGCTACTTATCAGCAATTTAAATACAATGATGATGTTATTGATTGGTCATACATTAAGAATTTAAATACAGGTAGGTATAAACATTGATTAAATATACATAGATAGCCCACAGCTATACAAATAATGTAATAGCCGTAATTAATAGCGCGGCCTCTCAATAGATGGCATTAGTGATGTCAATATCTAAGAAATAATTAAATTAAAATCATAAATAGGCAGTGAAGAATTCATAGGTGGGGGGGGGTTAATGTTAATGATCACGGCCCGCATTTATCCAGATAGCGGTTATCAAACATCAAACAATACCTATATTATTTTAATCTCGTATTAATGTATTATAATAATATACGGTTATTGACGAATTAATACAATTTATTATAATATTAATATCTTAATAATATTAAAAATATCAAACAAGACGGTTTACTGGTTCTACGTTCTGCTAGCCAATGTGTGAACAAATGATAGATTCATTAAAACGTAAATTTGACTGACTTCGTAATTTATAAAAAAGCTGGTTTTAACTTTTATTAGCAACAATTAATTGATAACTAGGGCTTGGAATTAATTGTATGCCAAAAAAACGATAAAAAAATGTCTTAAGAGGACGTCGCACTCGCATGTGTTGCCTTCGTCTTACACACGTACGACATAAATAATTTATGCCATATTTAATGAAGTTAATAGGTATTATTTTTTTTTTACATAATTATAAAAAAAAAAATTATAAAATTATGTTAATTTCTACGTTAAACTATTTTATAGATACCTGTTAACTTGTGAATCTTAATAATAATAAAAAAAGAGTTTAAATATTTTTAATTATTAAAGATTGCTTAGGCCTTAGCACAACATTTTTACCAACAATTTTAATAACAAATTACTGTCAAAAATCAAGTAAATATTGTCTGTCATTTTTATAATGAACATTCCTAAAGTTTGAGTTTTATAAAAAAAAAAAATGTGACTAGGTAAATAAAAATATTCAATTTGTGAGTAATATAATATAGTTTATTAGTGTTTTGCAATACAGTTAATAGCATATTTAATCAATGAATATTATAATATAGGTACACAAAATCCATTTTAAATATTTTTAAGAATTTTTAATTTTTTTTGAGATTTTTCAACTCTTACATGTTTAATATTTTTTGAAATCCAGTTAAAATTTCTAAAAAGTTTACATATAATTAGATGTTTGATTACAAATTCAATATGTGGAATACAAGTTTCATTAACATTTAATAAGCTAATTGATTCGGTTTTTATTTTTTTTTCAGCAAATTGGGCTATTTTTTTTCTGTGTGGTTTTTTTTCTAATATATCTGCAAGGATTTTTTGAGCCAAAATAATAAATTGCGTTAGTTCATAAGTAGGTACTTTCAGATGCATTTCAGACGTTTTTGAATCATAGTTTTTACAAAAAATTAAAAAATCTAATTTATTTGTAATTGAAAAATCTGACTTCACCATTAACTGTTCACAATTTAAGCAGGGAAATTTTGATATACATTTCATTGCTAGGTAACCTGCAAAATAGGTATTTGAACAATTTTCCAAAGTAACCACTGCTTCTTTTTCTAATTGAATGCTTTCCAATCTCCATGAATCGGATGATTCATTGGATGATATTGTTGACTCACTACTATCTCCATCTATTTGTACGGCATTATTTACAGAGTGAGTCATTAAATGGATGTCATCGTCTGGCTCACAGTTAGAAGAACTAGATGGTTTCATTAAACTCATTTTTGCATTAATTCTAAACGTTGTGCGGAAAGTTCTTGCAGTTGGATTTCTGAAATAACATCAACATTTTATTAATTATTGACAACTTAAAATATTCAACTTTTATGTTATATAAGAATTCAAGGCATATTTTACCTATTATATCCTCCTCTTTGTCTAAATATAGAAAATGTGTTTTCTATTACATCAGAGTTGAGGCGTCCAGTCAAAATGTATGTGAACCCCATATCTTGTTGTTCTTTATAGAGCATTATAATAGCATTCAAGGTCCAGCACATTCCATCAAAACAAACAGGTCTGGTTTCTTGTTTCCCTTTGTTGGTAGAAGTTTTCTTTTTTAAATTTTCGAATGTTATTATTGCTTTTTGAAGAAATTCTAGTTGCTGCGGTCTCTCGGTGGATAAAGCACATTTAAATGGATTGGAATGGTACAAACTCATACTATTTAATACATCTAGTAAATCATTGAAATACTTAATCATATTAGCTGTCTGTATAGCTGTTTTAGACTTCAGCTGACCGGTGTAAACACTGGTTTTTATAGCTGTAGACATTGTATTACTAAACAGTTGCATAGCTAATTTATATGACATCAATTGAAATGGCCCTGGGTTAATGTGATTGTCAGTAATTTTTAATAAAGAACGACTAGTACAACTTTTTTTATCAATGTCATAAACATCTCTCAAGTCTTGAAAAGAAACTTCTTTGCCTTCAAATATAAAATTACT
>NW_019102530.1:0-2490 GCF_001856785.1 Myzus persicae | reverse complement strand
CTTTGTTTTTCAACTATATTATTATATGTGAAATGTAAATGTAGGACAAAACGCTAAAGTTTTGACAGTTCAATTTCGCGTTCGAAAAATTATTTGTCTAAATATTATATACAATAATAATATAATAATAGATAGTATGCAATACGCGCGTTCTCAACTGAAATACCGTTTATATTATATTATTATCTTTTGTACAAACCCCGCCGACTCCTGACGACTATTTAATCTTAAACTATCATTTTAAATAATATATAAGTTATAAAGGGAGACGAGAAGAGATTCCTTGCCAAGTTTAGTCGACGCAACAGTTTCGTTTGGAGAAATTATTTATCTTCGTCTTCGACGCCGTCGTCGTCTCTCACAGAAACCAATTGTTGATGTGTTCAGTCGCAAGCACTACTAAAATAATATTTTATTTTCTAGTTTTTGTGACGCCTCCATTGTTAACATCGACTACACTTAGTGAAGCTGTTATTCAACATATTTTACTTATATTGTGAATTTTCAAAGCGCATACATTATTGATCCCTCTATTGACGGCACACGCGATAATGATGTTATAACTTAGGTACTCGCGTACTTATACAATAAGGGAGATTTTTCGGTAAGATTTTCTGTTGTATGAGGAATCGAAGAATAAGCGTGTTTTTCGCACAATTTTTGCGCAGTTGTTAAACAGATCAAAGAATGTACTTTTTTACACTGAGCGTGAGCATTATGTAAATTATGTAAATTGTAATTGTATTGTCGTGTTTCCATACGCTAAGATTAAATACTAAAAATCATGTTTGAAAATTCGTTGTAAATAATTATATATTTAACTAGTAACAACTAACAATAGTACCTATTATACATATTTATATACAACGCGTACATACATTTGAATTGGAAACACAAATATATTAATTTACTAATGATGTTGCACATCAATATTATTCACCTGTTCACAGCGCATGTATCTCTAATCTCTATATAAGGTACCTCCGATCTAATTACAACGATTTTAAAAGTTTTTTTTTGATAGTAATAATGACTATTATTCGACGCGCTGCAGATCGTTTTCTTTTTTCGCGGGTGAAGAAGATGAACGATGTTTCCGACTTTGAGGAGCTCGGTGACTTGCGCGCGGGGAGTGAGGGGTCGAAAACTTTTGTCCGCATTTAGGACCTTTTATGTATATATATTATACATAATATAAAGGGACAGAACGGTTCTGTTCTGAAAAATCAAAGCGACACGCCATGAACGGAGGGAGCAAACGAGGTTTTGACATCCCTTCCCCAACCAACATTGACTGACGAGTGGTCCACAAGGGAAGATACGAGAAAGGAACTTTCCGAGACGAATAATATATATATTATCGTTTATATTATTATAATGCGGGGCCGGTAAAACGTTCGAATCAATTTGCTAATGGGGCGCGAACATTCACAGAGGAGATGACTACATATAAATTAAATAATAATACCTATATCTATATATTTAGCTGATATGGTATATTATGCCTGGTTACCTTGGTGGTTTTATTGTTTATCTACTATAACTATGCAACTAGGTACATACTATTATTTATTATACTCATATAAAACCGTTGCAATTGGTTCCGCGCTTCGACGGTGTGTGATTTCGACGGTATATTATAATAATATACCTAGTCTACAAAAAAACTCTCATCCCACTATTCCACATATTACAGTATTACACCGCTTCGGGCACACTTAGCCGCCGTCGAAGGCCCGACAACACTTCTGCAGCAACCTGCCGGCGCCCATCCATTCGCATTACTATCATACATCCGCGGATATTTCACCACGGTGACGAAAGGGTGTATATTTGGCTTCGATTAGGTGGGGGTGAGCCGCGAGGGGAAAAAACGTATTTCGCCAAATCGATTTTTACGCCCCACCGACCGATTTCGACAGTGCAATTCGACAATGCCCCCCGACCCCGCTTCACATCCACACTCGCAACTCCTTTAACCCAGCAGCAGCAGCACCGAACCCCGGACCGAGTCGGCAGAGATTTACTCTCTTTAGATACAATATAATATATATATATTAGTATATATAGGTATATATAATACAGTTGGGCTCGCGGAATGACCCGGAGAGCTGCTTGCGTTCCGGACCCCGCGATACGCGTGGCTCAAGTCTCGAAGCCAAAAATCCAATGGCCCGCGATATCGTCGCATGTGGGATTGAATAGGTTTTCGCAAACCTCGACTTACGCGCGTGTATCATTTGATGTACATATACCTATATATTATTATAGCCATAATATCGTCGTACAGTGTACACGTGTAAGTGTGTAACGCGTGGTCGGGAATACATATATATATATATATTTAGCACACTCTCGCACAATATATAATAATATGTTCGTTCGAAAATATATTATATGAAGCGTAATTAAGCGTAAAAGTCGTGTGCGTTCGAGCATCTCGCTTTCCCTTCGTCTGTATATATTATAATATATATATATATATATATA